>NC_074702.1:17012791-17045149 GCF_029448725.1 Salvelinus fontinalis
TAATTAGTTTTAATTAGTCCAAAAAGACTTCCTCCTACGTCCCCCCCCCCCCCCCCTCTCTCTCTCTCTCTCTCTCTCTCTCTCTCTCTCTCGCTCGCTCGCTCTCTCTCTCTCCTCTCTCTCTCTCTCTCTCTCTCTCTCTCTCTCTCTCTCTCTCTCTCTCTCTCTCCTGGGTTTAGTACAGGTCTTCAAAGGGGTATAGAGAGAAGAAGAAAAAACATGTAAAGTCCATTATTTTTACTTGATAAATGGTGTTTAAGATTATGTTGGATAACTAATGTTTCCCGTATGCAGCCGGCCGGCAGGCCGGGGCACTGAGCTTTTTGAATGCTAATATATGCAGTGCTTGGCATTTGGCCATGCATACTTGCTTTCTAATGTAACGCAAAGTTGCAGGAGGCTACGTTTTATACAAAGGCTCCATTTGTCTGCCGAGAGGCTCACAGTCAGAGAGGCAGTCTTCCTGCCGAGCTGGAAAAATAACCCGTTGCATTATGGTTCTTCAAGTCTAATCTTGCTGGTTTTAGAAAACCCCATGACACCAAGATAGGAGGCTGTTTCTTCTGGCTAAACAAAGATACAGCCGATAGTATCGCTGATCATTAAAATTCATATCAACAGAATGGGAATTAGCATCCAGTGATGTTGTCTAGATCTAATTCATGTTAAATAAAAGCACTGCAGTGATCCTAAGGGCTAGAGAAGGGTTGTTATGATTGATGTGTATCGTATCATTACATTTGCATTACATTCAGTGTTTGTGTCACTGACAGTATATATTAGACAAGAGAAATGGAGGTTATGGTCAAAGGGCCAAAGTTGATGAGCTATGGATAATACTTTTATTACAGGACAGGTCCACTCACTGTATTGCCATAACATCACTGATCAAAGTGAAAGTAATGGATATTTGTGATGTGACTTCACAGAGCAGAGAGTATGAGTTAAAGGGTATGAGTAAGTGGCTACTATACTGTATTTGGTACCAGGGTATGTACACAGATGAGAGGGAGTTGCTCTGATTTTATTGGCTACATCTCTCTCGCTCTCGCTCTCTCTCTCTCTCTCTCTCTCTCTCTCTCTCTCTCTCTCTCTCTCTCTCTCTCTCTCTCTCTCACTCTCTACCTCCTTCTCCCGAAGGAAGATGGTCTCCCATGGGAGGTGTTATCCTTCATTTGGGAAGCAGCATTCTCTGTAAATGGAGGGTAACGCCACACCACCTCCTTCAGTTTACAAATAAGACAGGGCTCATGAAAACACAACTATTTAATCATGGTCCTGAAAGGCCCCAAAACGTCTGTTTTTAGTTTTCTACCTGGTGCCCCTGGTCTACATTTTTCCCTGATCGAAATAGGCTAGGAGTGTTACTGTAGTTGCTGTCCATGGTGCTGAACACGCCAGCGTGAGTGTAGGTGTTGTCCATGGTGCTGAACAAACCAGAGCGTGTCTGGCTGCTGTCCATGTAGCTGAACATGCCAGCGAGAGTCTGGGTGCTGTTCATAGTGCTAACTACAAGGGAGGGCCAAGCCATAGCAGAGTTGCCTTGTTACCCAGAATACACCTCCTCATCTCAATATGATGAGTGATTATTTAATTAACCACTCTCCTCTTCATTCCACCCCCCCCCCCCCTCACATCCCTCCTCCTCATAGCAGGAGGAGACCCTCTCCCTGTGGCAGCAAGGGGGCCGGTGATTTATAAATCCTACATGGTGCCCTAATGCCCACTTATTGGGAGGATCTAAAGCAGAATAATTAATTAGCTAGGATTGGATGACACACACACGCAGACAGGCCTGGTGGTAGGGAGAGCTTTTCACTGTACTGTGTAATCAGCAGACAGATGCCATGGAAGGCTCTAATTACCGGTATCAGGGTTGTACGCTAGTCAAAACCCCTTCTCTCTCCAAGGCTCTGTCTCCTCCCTGCACTAATACATGGCTGACATTAGATCACATCAACACATCCAGGGAAGGGGGAGGAAGGAGGGATGAGCATTTACCATCATGGGGCATCTAAAATTAACTGTGCATGGGATTGTTATGGTAGGATTACCAGTAAACATGGAGCCTCATAACATCACTGATCAAAGAGAAAGTAATGGGTATTTGTGATGTGACTTCACAGACCAGAGAGTATGAGTTAAAGGGTATGAGTAAGTGGCTACTATACTGTATTTGGTACCAGGGTATGTACACAGATGAGAGGGAGTTGCTCTGATTTTATTAGCCACATCTCTCTCTCTCTCTCTCTCTCTCTCTCTCTCTCTCTCTCTCTCTCTCTCTCTCTCTCTCTCTCTCTCTCTCTCTCTCTCTCTCTCTCTCTCTCTCTCTCTCTCTCTCTCTCTCTCTCTCTCTCTCTCTCTCTCTCTCTCTCTCTCATATCAGACCTGCAAACACACAGACACACACACACCATGGTGGCCGGGGTTCAGACGAGATGCCTGCAGTGTCCCATTCCTCCAGCTCCTCCAGCTCTGTTGATTTGCCGTTTTATTCTGTTTACAGCCCAGATATAATGACAAGAGACAGTAGCATTTATTCAAGCGAAGAGCTCCAGACCCCGTCTGCTCTCTCTAGAGAGAACACTTAGAAACACTCACACACTCAGACACACTACAAATACAAACACACATAGAAAAAGACCAACACACACACACAGATACACACACAAACAAAAACACATAGACACATAAACACACAAACACACAGACACACAGATACACACACAAACAAAAACACATCGACACATAAACACACAGACACACAGGCACACACACACACACACACACACACACACACACACACACACACACACACACACACATGCACATGCACAAACACATTCACACACTCATTGACACACAGACACCCACACATACACAGACACAGACACACAGACACACAGATACACACACACAAGTATACAGACACACGAACAAACACACACACACATACACACACACACAGACACACACATACAAACAAACAGAGACACATGCACAAACACACACACTCACTGACACACAGACACACACACACATACACACACACACACACAAACACACACACACACACACACACACACACGCTCACTGACAAACAGAGACACACACACACACATTATATTATATATTAAACACAAGCACTTGTTGACACACATATACACACTGAGTTTACGAAACATTAAGAACACCTGCTCCTTCCATGACATACACTGACCAGGTGAATCCAGGTGAAAGCTATGATCCCCTATTGATGTCACTTGTTAAATCCCCTTTACAGTTTTTTACAATCACTTTGGCACTAATTTCAGAACCTTGTGGTCATTTTTCAAAACTCTAGACACAAAACTCAAAACGGTCATCACTTGTAACACAGGCTCTCCAATGTTCAGAACATTGCATTGTGCATTCATATCTTTAAAGAAACCTTGCACTTGAAGAATCATTGGTTCAAATAACTCATTTATCATGAAATACCATAGGAACATTCATTCAGATCACCCACACACAATATACCAATAGTTTCCCTGTGTAGTTGTTCGTACAATCATTAAATATTGTACTACAAAATATGTGATACATGTTTCATTATGCTACTACACGTAAATACATCACTGAAAAAGGACTAGTAGAGAGAATACTACAGACACAGTGGAATCATTGAACAAAATATGAAATTTATTGATGAAATACAATAAAATAACAACATAAGTTTCTTTGAATCGAAGCAAAAATAATTCGCTACAAAAAAGAAAAAACAGTTAAAGGTCAACTGCAGTGTTCCTCACCTGGCTTACTGTAAAACATCAGCTGCAGTGTTCCTCACCTGGCTTACTGTAAAACATCAACTGCGGTGTTCCTCACCTGGCTTACTGTAAAACATCAACTGCAGTGTTCCTCACCTGGCTTACTGTAAAACATCAACTGCAGTGTTCCTCACCTGGCTTACTGTAAAACATCAACTGCAGTGTTCCTCACCTGGCTTACTGTAAAACATCAACTGCAGTGTTCCTCACCTGGCTTACTGTAAAACATCAACTGCAGTGTTCCTCACCTGGCTTACTGTAAAACATCAACTAGAGTGTTCCTCACCTGGCTTACTGTAAAACATAAACTGCAGTGTTCCTCACCTGGCTTACTGTAAAACATCAACTGCAGTGTTCCTCACCTGGCTTACTGTAAAAAGCTAAACAAAAGATTGATTACTGTACTTCTATATTTCCATCAATCCTGTCTTGTGGATTTGGCCACTGTCACGACTTCTCCCGAAGTCGTTGCCTCTCCTTGTTCGGGCGATGTTCGGCGGTCGACGTCGCCGGTCTTCTAGCCATCATCGATCCATTTTTCATTTTCCATTGGTTTTGTCTTGTCTTCCCACACACCTGTTTTCAATCCCATCCATTACCACTTGTGTATTTAACCCTCTGTTTCCCCTCATGTCTTTGTCAGAGATTGTTTATTGTTAGTGTTGTGTTTTGTTTATAGGTGCGCGACGGGTCATTCGTACCCATATTTGTTTATGTTTTTTTCTTATGAGTGTTATGGATCAGATTACTGGGACATTCATTAAAAGACTCCATTATACACTCCGTTTGACTCGCCTGCGCCTGACTTCCCTGCGACCTATACACGCGATACTGACAGGCACAGGTTCTCATCCACATCACAATGGATGTTTTCATTAGCCAAACATCTTGGGAAGAATCTTTGGGCATGGTGAATCCTGGTCCGACACTGGTCTGCCGTGATGTCTATGCATGCGTCATCCATGGCCTGGAGAAGGGTGGCTTGTTCGTGAGGGCGCCTATCATATACCTTCCACCTCCATGTCGAGAAACATTCCTCAATCGGGTTAAGGAAAGGAGAGTATGGGGGTAAGTACAGAGTGGTAAATTGTGGATGGGCCTGAAACCATGCTTGCACCATTTGAGCATGGTGGAACCTGACATTATCCCACACAATGACATAGGTCATGCCATCAGCTCTACAGACCTGATTTAGCTCATCAAGGAAGGTTACATTCAAACAGCGAATCATGTGGCTGCCTGCAACTCAATATATAGAGTATATAGAGTAGAGAGCTTTAGATGTTGTTCGACCAAACATTAGAACGGACAAGATGCGTAATCTAAGCAACTTTGACCGTGGTACGATTGTTGATGCCACACATGGTGGTTCCAGCATCTCAGAAACAGCTGCTTTCCTGGGATATTTACACACGACCGTCTCTAGAGTTTACAGAGAATGGTGCGATTAACAAAACACATTCAGTGAGCGGCATTTCTGTGGGCAAAAACACCTTGTTAATGAGAGAGGTCAGAAGAGAATGTCCAGACTCATTCAAGCTAACAGAAAGGCCACAAATGCTCAAATAACAGCTGTTTAAAACAGTGGTGTGCAGAAGGGCATCTCTTAACGTACAACACCATGAATAATTCCGGCTGTTGTGGAGGCAAAAGGGGGTCCTACCCAGTACTAGATAGGTGTACCTAATAAAGTGGCCGGTGAGTGTACAGTAATGTCACATTTGAAAACATGGTCTGGAAAAGTGGTACATGCGACCATAGAAACAGTGTCTAATAAAGAATGATGATGAAATATTACAGCCATAGATAATGTAGTCCAATTGGTTCATGTTCCACGGTAATTGGTGTCAATGGATCTCGTTATCCTGAAACTTTCATGATCTAAACATGGAATATTGTTTGTCAGTTTCCATAAAACTATGCGTTAAGCGTAATGCAACAGTTACTTATCATTTTGAGCAGTCGTATCAATTGATAGTTAGATCATTGAAATGAAATTAATAGACAGTCATCTCAGATGTAATGTGTGAATTGTATTTTGAAATGGTAATACTTTGATGTTAAGTTGTGTCATTTTGAACAGGTGATTTTAGTTCAATGAACAAATGATCTTAGCTTTTTGTGTATTATATCCAAGCAATTGGAAAAGTGTTAGAGTTTAGAAAAATTTGCATTTTGATCATTGGTTGTGAGTTTTGTGTCTAGAGTTTAGAAAAATTACATCAAGGTTCCGAAATTAGTGTCAAAGTGATTGAAAAAAACTGTAATTAGTGCAGATGAAGGGGAGGAGACAGGTTAATTGTTAAGCCTTGAGACAATATCGATTGTCTATGTGTGTCGTTCAGAGAGTGAATGGGCAAGACAAAAGATTGAAGTGCGTTTGAATGGGGTAGTAGGTGCCAGGCGCACCGATTTGTGTCAAGAACTGCAACGTTGCTGGGATTTTCACGCTCATCAGTTTCCCGTGTGCATCAAGAACGGTCCACCACCCAAACAACATCCAGACAACTTGACACAGCTGTTCTGAGGGCAAAACCGGGGAGTGCAACTCAATATTAGAAAGGTATTAGGATGCTCAGAGACAGAAATTCTAACATAAAACATTGTTGTCACACCCTGATCTGTTTCACCTGTCCTTGTGCTTGTCTTCACCCCCCTCCAGGTGTCGCCCATCTTCCCCATTATCCCCTGTGTATTTATATCTGGGTTTTCTGTCTTTCTGTGCCAGTTCGTCTTGTTTGTCAAGTCAACCAGCGTTTGTGTCCCTGCTCCTGCTTCTCCCAGTCTCTCTTTTGCTCGCCCACCTGGTTTTGACCCTTGCCTGTCCTGACTCTGAGCCTGCCTGCCCAACCACTCTGCCTTCCCCAGACCCTGAGCCTGCCTGCCTACCTGTACCTTTGCCCCACCTCTTGATTATATCCAGGGAGCTCTCACCTGGGCTACTACTGTATGGGAACAACAGCCGGCCATTTGCGTTAGACTTGAGGGGTTCGTGGGAGAGGTGAAGAAGGTTTTTGATGCCCCGTTCTCCGGGAAGGAAGCTGCGCGGAAGCAGACTATGCTATGGATTTCCGTATTTTGGCAGTGGAGAGTGCTTGGAACCAGGAAGCGCTGTGCGATATGTTCCTGCACGGTGTCTCGGAGGAGGTCAAGGAAGAGCTTGCTGCTCGGGAGTTACCTATGAATCTCAATTCCCTCATCGCTTTGACCATCTGAATCGATGGGCGATTATGGGAACGACGGAGGGAGAGGAAATACGATTTCACTCGCTCGTCCAGGGATTCCACCTTGCCTTCGAAGTAATCACGGAAGTGCCCGACGGTCCCGTTGCCGAGAGAACCTGAGGCTTCCCGACCTCCCCCGTTAGTTGCCGAAGACGGCTGAGTCACCACTTCACAAGCATATGCAACTAGGCAGAGTGGGCTGTCGCCAGCACAATGGCAACACAGGATCAACACGAAGAGTTGTCTGTGTTGTGGGACTTTGGGTCATTTTGTGTCCTCTTGTACGTTAAAAGACCAGGCTCACTGGTAGGAGCTAGTACTCTGGTGGTCCATATAGGAAACTTTTCTGCTTCCCTTGCTCGCACCCCTTTTCATGACATTTTGCTTTGGGGAAACCAGTCTAAATCTCTCCGTGTCCTCGTTGACTCTGGGGCCGATGAGAGCTTTTTGAACGCTACCCTGGTTTCCCCCCACTCAGCCTCTCTCCATCCCCATGGATGTTAGAGTGCTGAATGGGCGCTCTATAGGCCAGGTCACTCACAATATACCACTCCCATCAATTTACGGGTGTCAGGAAATCACTGCGAGACTATTTAATTTCTGCTCATCAACTCTCCTCAGATTCCCGTGGTTTTGGGTCCAGCGACACAAATCCTCTCATCAACTAGTCTATTGGTGCCATCATAAGCTGGAGTCCGTTCTGCCATGCCCATTGTCTGAAGTCAGTGCAGCCCACCCCCGGACATCTTTCTGAGGGCTCGGGAAGGTCCCCCGTACCTCTCCGCCAACACTGCAGAGTACCAGGACCTCCGGAAGTTGTTCAGCAAGGCCCGGGCCACGTCGCTTCCGCCGCACCGACCCTATGACTGCGGGATTGACCTTCTTCCTAGCACCACGCTGCCCTGGGAACGTCTGTACTCTCTGTTGGGACCGGAGACCAAGGCTATGGAGACCTACATTGGGGACTCCCTAGCTGCAGGATTTATCCGTCCCTGTTCGTCTCCAGCCGGCTCAGGGTTCTTCTTCGTGGAGAAAAAAGACAAGACCCTGCGCCTGTGCATTGACTACCGGGGACTCAATGACATTACGGTTAAGAACCGTTACCCGCTATCACTCATCTCCTCGGCCTTTGAGCCGCTCCAGTTTTCCAAGCTGTATCTACGGAACGCCTACCACCTGGTGCGGATACGAGAGGGGGACAAGTGGAACACCACCTTCAACACGGCCAGCGGCCACTATGAGTATCTGGTCATGCCTTTTGGCATCACCAATGCCCCTGTTGTGTTCCAGGCTCTGGTAAATTATGTTCTCTGTGACATGTTGAACCGGTTCGTCTTCGTCTACATTGATGACATCCTCGTCTTCTCCTGCTCCCCACAAGAACACGTGCTCCACGTCTGGCAGGTTCTTCAACTCCTTCTGGAGAATCAGCTGTTAGTGAAGGCGGAGAAGTGCGAGTTCCATCGCTCCACCATTCCATTTCCAGGTTACATCATCTCTGCTGGGAGTGTCCAGATGGATCCCGGGAAGGTGAGAGCAGTAGTGGATTGGCCTGAGCCTATGTCCAGGGTGCAGCTGCAACGTTTCCTAGGATTTGTCAACTTTTATCGCTGTTTTATCCAAGGTTACAGTACTCTGGCTTCCCCCCTTTCTGCACTCACCTCTACCAAGGATCCGTTCACATGGTCCTCTGCCACTGACTGGGCATTCTGCGACCTCAAACACCGCTTCACCACTGCTCCTATCTTGGTTCATCCTGACCCTTCCCGTCAGTTTGTGGTGGAGACCGATGCTTCAGATGTCGGAGTGGGGGCTGTACTGTCCCAATGTTCTGCCCTGGACTTTAAGCTGCATCCCTGCGCCTTCTTCTTCCACCACCTCAACGCCACGGAGAGGAACTATGATGTTGGGAATTAAGAGCTTCTCACGTGAAGATGGCTTTGGAGGCATGGAGGCACTGGCCGGAAGGGGCGGAACATCTGTTCATTGTATGGATCGATCACAAAAACCTGGAGTATCTCCACACTGCCAAGCGCCTCAACTCCAGGAAAGCGAGATGGGCCCTGCTGTTTACCCAGTTCAACTTTTCCCTCTCTTACCGGCCGGGGTCCAAGAGCGTCAAGCCGGTTGCCCTGTCTCGCCGCTATGGCCCCATGGTTACTGCCCCAGAGCCCAAGACCATCCTTCTCACCTCGTGCCTGGTGACGGCACTCACCTGGGGTATAGGGAAACAGGTCCGGGAGGTGCAGCGGTCCCAGCGTGGAGGGGAGGGGACAAATAACTGGATGTTTGTGCCTGATGCTCCGCGGTTCTGGAGTGGACCCATTCCTCCAGGCTTGCCTGCCACCCGGGCACCCATTGGACCCTGGCCTTCGTGCGACAACGCTTTTGGTGGCCTACCATGGCTCGCCACGTTTGTCGCCGCCTGCACGGTCTGCGCTCAGAACAAGACTCCTCGGCAAGCTCCGGCTGGTCTTCTGCACCACTGCCTGTCCCTCACCGTCCTTGGTCCCACATATCCCTGGATTTTGACACGGGTCTCCCCCGGTCTGAGGGCAACACTGCAATCCTGACTGTGGTCGACCGGTTTTCTAAAGCCGCTCACTTTATTCCTTTCTCCAAACTACCCTTGGCATATCGCAGGGGCCATTCGATGCTAATGCAGTACACCATAGGATGTTTTTGTGCTGGTCAAGGGCAGTCAGGTCTGGAGTGAACCAAGGGCTATATCTGTTCCTGGTTCTAATTTTTTTGAATGGGGCATGCTTATTTAAGATGGTGGGGAAAGCACTTTTAAAGAATAGCCGGGCATCCTCTACTGACAGAATGAGGTCAATATCCTTCCAGGTTACCCGGGCCAGGTCGATTAGAAAGACCTGCTCGCAGAAGTGTTTTAGGGAGCTTTTGAAAGTGATGAGGGGTGGTCGTTTGACCGCAGACCCATTACGGACGCAGGCAATGAGGCAGTGATCGCTGAGATCCTGGCTGAAGACAGCAGAGGTGTATTTGGATGGCAGGTTGGTTAGGATGATATCTAAGAGGGTGCCCGTGTTTACGGATTTGGGGTTGTACCTGGTAGGTTCATTGATCATTCGTGTGAGATTGAGGGCATCACGCTTAGATTGTAGGATGGCCGGGGCGTTAAGCATGTCCCAGTTTAGGTCACCTAACAGCACGAGCTCTGAAGATAGATGGGGGTCAATCAATTTACATATGGTGTTCAGGGCACAAATGGGGGCAGAAGGTGCTCTATAGCAAGCAACGGTGAGAGACTTGTTTGGTGGATTTTTAAAAGTAGTAGCTCAAATCTTTAGGGCACAGTCGTGAATAGTAAGACAGAACTTTGCAGGCTGTCTCTGCAGTAGATTGCAACTCCGCCCCCTTTGGCAATTCTATCTTGTCGGAAAATGTTATAGTTAGGGATGGAAATTTCAGGGGTTTTGGTGGTCTTCCTATGCCAGGATTCAGACAAGGCTAGGACATCCGGGTTGGCAGAGTGTGCTAAAGCAGTGAATAAAACAAACTTTGGGAGGAGGCTTCTAATGGTAACATGCATGAAACCAAGGCTTTTACGGTTACAGAAGTCAACAAATGAGAGGACCTGGGGAGTGGAGCTATGCACTGCAAGGCCTGGATTAACCTCTACATCACCAGAGGAACGGAGGAGGGGTAGGATAAGGGTATGGCTAAAGGCTATAAGGACTGGTCATCTAGTACGTTTGGAACAGAGAGTAAAAGGAGCAGGTTTCTGGGCACGGTAGAATAGATTCAGGGCATAATGTACAGACAAAGGTATGGTAGGATGTGAATACAGTGGAGGTAAACCTATGCATTTAGTGACGATGAGAGAGATATTGTCTCTGGAAACATCATTAAACGAGATGAGGTCACCGCATGTGTGGGAGGTGGGACTAAAAGGTTAAATAACAGGCTGACTACACCGCTCACGTAGCATGCGCGAGCATAGCAAAATAAATGTAGAAATCTATATTATTCAATTATTGCACCCACACTGCGTGCCAACGAGCGTCTGCGTTGCCAAGGGCTAAAATGGAAGTCAGTTCTATTTCTGATGCAGATTGCGCTGCAAGTCCTGCCCTTCCCATCTCCTCATTGGTTTATAGAAGGAGGTACCAACGTGCCATCTCCTCGTTGGTTATACCCACGTGGGTGACTGAAGACGAGCAAGGTCACTGGCGGTAATGCACCTAATTTATGAAAGTTGCCAATCGCAATATAAAGTCAAGAGAAGAAAAGACCTGGAAGGATGAGAGATGACTAGAAACGATTTGGTTGACCTTTTTATGTGTGGATTAATTGGTGGAGTAGAGGAACTTGTGCATTTCAGGTAAAATAACAACTCAATGTTTATATCCCAGGACAAATTAGCTAGCAACAGAAAGCTAGCTAAATAGGACAAATTAGCTAGCAAGTGCAAGCTAGCTAGCTAAATTGGTATAAATGTTTAATGCTTTTCGACCTGTCCCCAAATTTAAATAATTTGTTCAGAGTTTGTTTTGATATTTTAACCTGCGTGTCGTGATCGCGTCTGGTGTGGGGGGACAAAATACATTTATGCACGATGGCGCACGCGCGCAGCCAGTTTGGGTTCCGTGTAAGGCATATTGAGCAGGGCTAGAGGCTCTACAGTGAAATAAGGCAACAATTACTAACCAAAACAGCAATGGACAAGGCATATTGACATTAGGGAAAGGCATGCGCATGCCGAGTGATCATAGGGGTCCAGTGAGTAGCGATTCAGACAGCTAGCGTGCCGGGGATAGCAAGCTAGCACAAGGGCCTTAGAGGGGAGTCGCGACGGAAGAAGTCTGTTGTAGCCCCCTCGTGCTGTTACGTTGGCAGACCAGTCGTCATGGATCAGCAGGGCTCCGTGTGGTGAAAGGGTCCAGGCCAAATGGCAAAAGAGGTTTAGTGGCCAAAGAATGAGCCTCTTCAGCTAACAGTTCGATATGCTCTAGACAGCTAGCGGGCCGCGGCTAGCAGGCTAGCAGATGGGCATTCAAGGGACGTCGCGAAGGAGGAGCCAGTTGAAAAACCCCCTCGTGCGAATTACGTCTGCCTGTCCAGTCATGATGGGTCGGCGGGGCTCCGTGTTGGCAGTAAAAGGGGTCCAGGCCAATTGGCAAAATAGGTATTGTAGCCCAAGGAGTGACTGATGGACCTCTTCGGCTAGCCAGGAGATGGGCCTAGCAAAGGCTAGCTCCAGGCTAATTGGTTCTTGCTTCAGGACAGAGACATTAGCCAGGAGTGGCCACTCGGATAGCAGTTAGCAAGCTGCGATGATCCAGGTGAAAAGGTTCAGAGCTTGCGGTAGGAATCCGGAGATATGGAGAAAATAAGTCCGATTTGGGCTAAAGGTAGCTGATGACCGCTAGCAGTGGCTAGCTGACTGCTAGGTAGTAGCTAGTTATCTGGCTACCATCTGTTGGGGGTTCCGGTTCAAAAGTAAAGAAAATAGCAGATCCATACCACATTGGGTGAGACGGATTGCAGGAGATTATGTTGAAGTTGAGGTTAAGAAAAATATAAAAAAATATATGGGAAGAAAAAACATATAAAAAGATATATACACGGGACACGACAAGACGAGGACAAAAGACATCTGACTGCTACGCCTATCTTGGATAGATTTGTAGATATGGCAGCAGGAACCAAAATACAGTAACAATGTCGACATCCCAAATTACACCCTATTCCCTATGTAGTGCACTGTACTACTTTTGACCATGGCTTTTAAGGCTCTGGTCAGAAGTAGTGCACCAGGGCAACATCTCCAACGCTGTGATGTGCTGCTTCTAATAAGGAGAATTCATGTGATCAGTCCTGTAGGTAATTTATTAGAATCCTCAGCCTAATAAGTCTCTTTCAGGAGGCCTGTTCTAGAGTTCCAGAGAGCCACTCTCCTCTATTGTTCCCAGGCTCATTGTTAATAAGAGGCTCTTTTGTAGCGCTGAGCATCCACCCGTTCAGCCATAGTGTAGCTCTCTCTCACTGCATCCTTCATCATTAGGAAAGGGGAATCAGAGAGGTGCGGAAGGCTGCCTTAATCAACATCCACATCATCGGCACCCAGGGAACAGTGGGTTAACTGCCTTGCCAGTGGCAAAACAAAAGCACTTTTACCTTGTCAGCTCGGGGATTTGATCCAACAACCTTTTGGATACAGTCCCAATGCTCCTACCCGCCAGGCTACCCCAACAGCCGTGAAGCTACAGCTTGAGAAGAACCAGACCCAGGTCCACCTATACCTCCATGGTGCTTCAGTCTCTGCTGCACCTTCATATGCCTGTCCTCTGTGTCTCCTGTGTTATGACAACTAGGGACAACTGGTTCAACTCACTTTACTGAGGCAACACATCAACAACATTACAGTTGTACAGTTACAGATCACAACAGAATCCGTGTAGTAAAATACACCAGTCTCCTATTTCAACATGGTAGCATTAGAAACCTGCAAATGCTAACATACAAGTATTTCTATGTATCATGTCTACATATTGTTGTGTAGCACTGCCAATAACACTGTCAATTCCCTGTGTCCATTGTTCTCTATTGTGGTGTGATCACATGACTAGGTTGGGTTCTGTAATCACATGTCATATGTATCCCTGATGGCCATGCTGCTGTGATGCTGTGAGCTGATTGGCCACCTACTGTACTGGAGTCTAATAGCCCCCTGGGCCTTGGTCAAAAGTAGTGCACTATATAGAGACTAGAGTGCCTTTTAGGACGCAAGCTAAATGCTATTCCAGAACACTGCGGTGTATCCAGTGGCGCTTCTGCCTAGACTCAGACTACAAGCTGCGCAAGGGGCAGGGTCTCAACAGCTGAAGGATAGCATAGTAGAATATAGAAGGTGCAATTTCAAAATTTGGTAGTGCATCAGCAGGGTTGCTATTGTTATGTTAGTCACTGACAGTCACTCAATTAGCCCATGTCAGCTGATGATCTTTAGATGGTAAGTAAGTCTAGCCAGCTATCGAAACCTTCATGCCCAGGGGCCTTGACCTCCAGGGGCCCCCATTGATTTTGTTAGTTACCCAGATATCGTATGAACATGGTATAAATCAAGCCGAAATTTGCAGAATTGCAGGAAAACCAAATCTCGCTTAGTGCCCCCCAAAAGGCTAGAGGCTGTGTGTGTAACAAGGGAGGTAATGAGGGATTCTGTGGAGTGGTGTGTGGAGTGGTGTGTGGAGTGTATACATGGAATCACCTAATGTGTCCACATTCATCCATCTCAGAAGTAGAGTTGTTGTCCAGCACAGCAGCTATCCTCTAAGGACAGCAATGAGCTATGGAGCCACATAACTAGAACAACCAGGACTACTTATGTCATCTGTTGTGGTGTTTACCCCATAATACTGTAGGTCTGCTAGGTCAGAGACCTTTATCATGGTTTCACATTCCATCATTATCTTAATAAGACGTACAGTGGGTTTGGAAAGTATTCAGACCCCTTGACTTTTTCCACATTTTGTTACGTTACAGCCTTGTTCTAAAATGTATTAAATAAATAAAAATCCTCAGCAATCTACACACAATACCCCATAATGACAAAGTGAAAACGGTGTTGTAGAATTTTGCCAAATGTATACATTTTTTAAACAGAAATAGCTTATTTACATAAGAATTCAGACCCTTTGCTATGAGAATCAAAATAGAGCTCAGGTGCATCCTGTTTCCATTGATCATCCTTGAGATGTTTCTACAACTTGATTGGAGTCCACCTGTGGTAAATTCAATTGACTGGACACGATTTGGAAAGGCACACACCTGGCAATATAAGGTCCCACAGTTGACAGTGCATGTCAGAGAAAAAAAAACAAGCCATGAGGTCAAAGGAATTGATTGTGATTGTGATTGTGATTGTGATTGTGACATGATTGTGTCGAGGCACAGATCTGGGGAAGGGTACCAAAACATTTCTGCAGCATTGCAAAACACAAGAACACACTGGCGTCCATCATTCTTAAATTGAAGAAGTTTGGAACCACTAAGACTCTTCCTAGAGCTGGCCGCCCAGCCAAACTGAGCAATCGGGGGAGAAGGGCCTTGGTCAGGGAGGTGACCAAGAACCCGATGGTCACTCTAGAGTTCCTCTGTGGAGATGGGAGAAAATACAGTGAAATGCCTACTTTGTTTTGCGGTTAAAGTCATGATATTCTGAACAAAAACATCACTGCAACATGTAAAGTCGGTCCCATTTTTCATGAGCGGAAATAAAAATCCCAGAATTGTTTTGTGTGTGTCACGTCCTGACCATAGTGCTTATGTGTTTTGCTTGTTTTAGTGTTGGTCAGGACCTGAGCTGGGTGGGCATTCTATGTTGTGTGTCTAGTTTGTCTGTTTCTGTGTTCGGCCTAATATGGTTCTCAATCAGAGGCAGCTGTCAATCGTTGTCCCTGATTGAGAATCATATATTAGGTGGCTTGTTTTGTGTTGGGATTTTGTCTGCACCAGAAAGGACTGTATCGGTAAGCCACGTTTGTTATTTTGTAGTTTTGGAAGTGTTCACGTTTTTCGTCTGTCATTAAATATGTTGAACACGGAATGCGCTGCGTCTTGGTCCGATCCCTGCTACACTCTCTCTTCTTGTGAAGAGAGGGAAGGCTGCCGTTACAGAACCACCCACCAAACTCGGACCAAGCAGCGTGGCTACGGGCAGCAGCAGCAGCAGCGGCCAACTACACAGGACTCCTGGACATGGGAGGAAATTCTGGAGGGAAAAGGACACTTGGCACACATTGGAGAATATTGCCGCTCTCATGAAGAGATGGAGGCAGCTAAAGCCCAGGAGTGGTGGTATGAGGAGGCAGCACGGAAGCGTGGCTGGAAGCCCGAGAAGAAATCCCAAACATTTCTTGGGGGGTGGCTAAAGGGTAGTGTGGCAAAGTCAGGTAAGAAACCTGCGCCCACTTCCCATGCTTACCGTGGAGAGAGGGAGTACTGGCAGACACCGTGTTATGCGGAAGAGCGCACGGTGTCTCCTGTACGTGTGCTTAGCCCGGTGCGGTACATTCCAGCTCCACGTATCGGCCTGGCTAGCGTGAGCACTGAGCCAGGTGCCATGAAGCCGGCTCAACGCGTCTGGTCTCCAGTGCGTCTCCTCGGGCCGGCATACATGGCACCAGCCTTACGCATAGTGTCCCCGGTTCGCCAACACAGCCCAGTGCGGGTTATTCCACCTCCCCGCACTGGTCGGGCTATGGGGAGCATTCAACCAGGCAAGGTTGGGCAGGCTCAGTGCTCAAGGGAGCCAGTACGCCTGCACGGTCCGGTATATCCGGCGCCACCTTCCCGCCCCAGCCCAGTACCACCAGTGCCTACACCACGCACCAGGCTTCCAGTGCGTCTCCAGAGCCCTGTTCCTCCTCCACGCACTCTCCCTGTGGTGCGTGTCTCCAGCCCAGTACCTCCAGTTCAGGCACCACGCACCAAGCCTTCTGTGCGTCTCCAGAGCCCTGTACGCACTGTTCCTTCTCCCCGCACTCGCCCTGAGGTGCGTGTCTCCAGTCCGGTACCACCAGTGCCGGCACCACGTACCAGGCCTATAGTGCGCCTAGAGAGTCCTGTGTGCCCTGGTCCTGCTCCCCGCACTAGCCTTGAGGTGCGTGTCTCCAGTCCGGTACCACCAGTTCCGGCACCACGCACCAGGCCTACTGTGCGCCTCAGCAGGTCAGAGTCGCCTGCCTGCCCAGCGCCGTCTGAGCTGCCTGCCTGCCCAGCGCCGTCTGAGCTGCCTGCCTGCCCAGCGCCGCCTGAGCTGCCTGCCTGCCCAGCGCCGTCTGAGCTGCCTGCCTGCCCAGCGCCATCTGAGCCATCCGTCTGCTCAGCGCCATCTGAGCCATCCGTCTGCCCAGCGCCGTCAGAGCCATCCGTCTGCCCCGAGCTGTCAGAGCCGCCCGTCTGTCCCGAGCCGTCAGAGCCGCTAGAGCCGCCTGTCAGTCAGGAGCCGCTAGAGCCGTCTGTCAGTCAGGAGCCGCTAGAGCCGTCCGTCAGTCAGGAGCCGCTAGAGCCGCCAGCCAGTCAGGAGCCGCTAGAGCCGCCAGCCAGTCAGGAGCCGCCAGAGCCGCCAGCCAGTCAGGAGCCGCCAGAGCCGCCAGCCGGTCAGGAGCCGCCAGAGCCGCCAGCCGGTCAGGAGCCGCCAGAGCCGCCAGCCGGTCAGGATCTGCCAGAGCCGCCAGCCAGTCAGGAGCTGCCAGAGCCGCCAGCCAGTCAGGAGCTGCCAGAGCCGCCAGTCAGTCAGGAGCTGCCAGAGCTGCCCTCCAGTCATGAGCTGCCCTCCAGTCATGAGCTGCCCCTCAGCCCGGATCTGCCCCTCAGTCCGGAGCTGCCATTAGTCCGGAGCTGCCCTTCAGTCCAGAGCTGCCTCTCTGTCCGGAGCTGCCGTTCAGTCCGGAGCTGCCCCTCTGTCCTGAGCTACCCCTCTGTCCTGAGCTACCTCTCTGTCCTGAGCTACCTCTCTGTCCTGAGCTGTCTCCTCAATTTAGTGGGGACCTTGGTGAGGATTCCTAGGCCAAGGTTGGGGGCGAGGGTTGCCACTCAAAGGACGCTAAGGAGGGGGACAAACACAATGGTGGAGTGGTGGCCTCGTCCTGCGCCGAAGCCGCCACCGCGGACAGCTGCCCACCCAAACGCTCCCCTTGAGTTTTAGGGGTGCGCACCTCAGGAGGGGGGTACTGTCACGTCCTGACCATAGCGCTTATGTGTTTTGCTTGTTTTAGTGTTGGTCAGGACGTGAGCTGGGTGGGCATTCTATGTTGTGTGTCTAGTTTGTCTGTTTCTGTGTTCGGCCTAATATGGTTCTCAATCAGAGGCAGCTGTCAATCGTTGTCCCTGATTGAGAATCATATATAGGTGGCTTGTTTTGTGTTGGGATTTTGTGGGTGGTTGTTTCCTGTCTCTGTGTTTTGTCTGCACCAGAAAGGACTGTATCGGTAAGCCACGTTTGTTATTTTGTAGTTTTGTAAGTGTTCACGTTTTTCGTCTGTCATTAAATATGTTGAACACGGAATACGCTGCGTCTTGGTCCGATCCCTGCTACACTCTCTCTTCTCGTGAAGAGAGGGAAGGCTGCCGTTACAGTGTGCACAAAAATATTATTTCTCTCAAATTTTGTGCACAAATTTGTTTACCTTCCTGTTAGTGAGCATTTCTCCTTTGCCAAGATAATCCAGCCATTTTACAAGTGTGGCATATCAAGAAGCTGATTAAACAGCATGATCATTACACAGGTGCTCCTTGTGCTGGGGACATTAAAAGGCCTCACAAGTGTGCTCTTCACCAATAAATCCCAGTTTCAACTGTAGCGGGCAGATGGCAGACAGTGTGTATGGCGTTGTGTGGGCGAGCGCTTGGTGGTGGGGTTATGGTAGCGGTGGAGTTATGGTATGGGCAGTCATAAGCTATGAACAATGAACACAATTGCATTTTATTGATGGCAATTTAATTTCACAGAGATAACGTGACGAGATCCTGAGGCCCATTGTCATGCCATTCATCCGCCACCGTCACATCATATTTCAGCATGATAATGCTGGCCCAGCGGCTTTGTAAATGTTGAACTGTTTAACCTTTCACGAGCCTCTACCCCGGGTCCGGGAGCACCCCCCCCCCCCCACCCCCCCACACTGATTAGCATCGCTAGCATAGCGTCACAATTAAATAGTAGCATCTAAATATCATTAAATCACAAGTCCAAGACACCTAATGAAAGATACAGATCCTGTGAATAAAGCCACCATTTCAGATTTTTTAAATGTTTTACAGGGAAGACACAATATGTAAATCTATTAGCTAAACACGTTAGCAAAAATCACCATTTTTCTTTGTCCACCATTTTCTCTCAACACCAGTAGCTATCACCAATTCGGCTAAACTAAGATATTGATAGCCACTAACCAAGAAAAAAACTCATCAGATGACAGTCTGATAACATATTTATGGTATAGGATAGGTTTTGTTAGAAAAATGTGCATATTTCAGGTAGAAATCATAGTTTACAATTGCACCCACCGTCACAACTAGACTAGAATAAATACATAGAGCAACGTGTATTACCTAATTACTAATCATCAAACATTTCGTAAAAATACACAGCATACACTAATCGAAAGACATAGATCCTGTGAATACAGACAATATTTCAGATTTTCTAAGTGTCTTACAGCGAAAACAATAAATCGTTATATTAGCATACCACATGTGCAAACATTACCAGAGCATTGATTCTAGCCAAAGAGAGCGATAACGTAATCATCGCCAAAATATATTCATTTTTTCACTAACCTTCTCAGAATTCTTCAGATGACACTCCTGTAACATCATATTACAACATACATAGAGAGTTTGTTCGAAAATGTGCATATTTAGCCACCAAAATCATGGTTAGACAATGACAAAAGTAGCTCAGCTGGTCAGAAAATGTCCTGCACCATATTAGACAGTGATCTAGTCTTATACATAAATACTCATAAACTTGACTAAAAAATACAGGGTGGACAGCGATTGATAGACAATTTAATTCTTAATACAATCGCGGAATTACATTTTTTAAATTATCCTTACTTTTCAATACAGGTTGCGCCAAGTGAAGCTATAGCAAACAAGATGGCGGCATAAACGTTTAACATTTATCGACAGAAACACGATTTATCATCATAAATTGTTCTTACTATGAGCTGTTCTCCCATCAGAATCTTGGACAATGAATCCTTTCTTGGGTCTAATCTTCTTTTGGTCGAAAGATGTCCACTTGTCCATCGAAATGCCCACTAACGTACGACCGGGACCCCGAAACGTGCCCGGAGCTTCAAAGTCTATTACAAAGCAATGCCTCAAAAAAAAAAAAAAACTAAACGGATATAAATTGCTATAAAACGGTTTAAATTAACTACATTATGATGTTTCTAACACCTATAACAAGTAAAAAGATGACCGACGCTATATTACTGGCTAAACCAATGCTTGGAAAAAGGCCAGTCAGATATCCTTCTTGCGTTGAGCGCAGTGTCCAAAGGAAGGCTACTTCCGGTATTTTGTCATTTATAGAGCCAATGATTGCGCAATCGACTCCATTCAAATTGTCACCACTTACTGACATCTAGAGGAAGGCGTGGGCAGTGTTTGTATCTCATAGGATTAACAGAGACTTTTAAAACTGATCTGGAACCAGAGGCCAAGATGTCTAAATCTCACACACTGGGAGGAAAAGTGCTGTAGAATGAGTTCTGTTTCACTCAGAGACATAATTCAAACGGCTATAGAAACGAGAGAGTGTTTTCTATCCAATAGTAACAATAATATGCATATTGTACGAGCAAGAATTTAGTACTAGGCAGTTTAATCTGTAGAGACAATTATGCTAATTTGAAACAGCACCCCCTATAGTTGCAAGAAGTTAAAGGTTTTGTTCACATCGGCTACTGAGAGCGCTATCACACAGTCATCCAGAACAGCTGATGCTCTCATGCATGCCTCAGTGTTGCTTGCCTCGAAGGGAGCATAGAAGTGATTTAGCTCGTCTGGTAGGCTCGTGTCACTGGGCAGCTCGCGGCTGAGCTTCCCTTTGTAGTCTGTAATAGTTTGCAGGCCCTGCCACATCCGACAAGCGTCGGAGCCGGTGTAGTACAATTCAATCTTATTCAATCTTAGTCCTGTATGGGCACTTTGCCTGTGTGATGCTTCGTCGGAGGGCATAGCAGGATTTCTTATAAGCTTTAGAGTCCCTCACCTTGAAAGTGGCAGCTCTACCCTTTAGCTCAGTGCGAATGTTGCCTGTAATCCATGGCTTCTGGTTGGGGTATGTATGTACAGTCACTGTGGGGACGACGTCCTCGATGCACTTTCTGATAAAGCCAGTGACTGATGTGGTGTACTCCTCAATGCCATCGGAAGAATCCCGGAACATATTCCAGTCTGTGCTAGCAAAACAATCCTGTAGTTTAGCATCTGCTTCAACTGACCCCTTTTTTTATAGACCGAGTCACTGGTGCTTCCTGCTTTCATTTTTGCTTGTAAGCACAAATCAGGAGGATAGAATTATTGTCAGATTTGCCAAATGGAGGGCGAGGGAGAGCTTTGTACATGTCTCTGTTTGTGGAGTAAAGGTGATCTAGAATTTTTTTCCCTCTGTTTGCTCATTTAACAGGGCATGTGCTGATCAACATGTCCCTGATTGGGTCTGTAATACCAACATGTTTTAAGCAGACCACCATAGTCCCTGTGCCCAAGAACACTAAGTTAACCTGCATAAATGACTACAGACCTGTAGCACTCACATCCGTAGCCATGAAGTGGGGGCACTATGGAAACCCTAGACCCACTCCAATTTGCATACCGCCCCAACAGATCCACAGATGACGCCATCTCAGTTGCACTCCACACTGCCCTTTCTCATCTGGACAAAAGGAACACCTATGTAAGAATGCTGTTCATTCACTACAGCTCAGTGTTCAACACCATAGTGCCCTCAAAGCTCATCACTAAGCTAAGGACTTTGGGACTAAACAACTCCCTCTGCAACTGGATCCTGGACTTTCTGACGGGCAGCCCCTAGGACCTAGGGCCTAGGTGGTAAGAGTAGGCAACAGCACATCTGCCACACTGATCCTTAACACTGGCCCCCCTCAAGGGTGTGTACTTAGTCCCCTCCTGTATTCCCTGTTCACCCACGACTGCGTGGCCAAACACAACTCCAACACCGTCATTAAGTTTGCTGACGACAGTGGTAGGCCTGATCACTGACAACGATGAGACGGCCTATAGGGAGGAGGTCAGAGAACTGGCAGTGTGGTGCCAGGACAACAACCTCTCCCTCAATGTGAGCAAGACAAAGGAGCTGATCGTGGACTACAGGAAAAGGCGGGCCAAGCAGGCCCCCATTAACACCGACGGGGCTGTAGTGGAGCAGGTCGAGAGTTTCAAGTTCCTTGGTGTCCACATCACAAACAAACTATCATGGTCCAAACATACCAAGACAGCCGTGAAGAGGCCACAACAAAACGTTTTCCCCCTCAGGAGAGTTAAACGATTTGGCATGGGTCCCCAGATCTTCAAAAGGTTCTAGAGCTGCACCATCGAGAGCATCCTGACCGGCTGCGTCACCCCCTGGTATGGCATCTGGTATGGCAACTGCTCAGCATCTGACCGTAAGGCGCTACAGAGGGTAGTACGAACGGCCCAGTACATCACTGGGGCCAAGCTTCCTGCCGTCCAGGACCTATATAATAGGTGGTGTCAGAGGAAAGCCCATAAAATTGTCAGAGACTCCAGTCACCCAAGTTATAGACTGTTTTCTCTGCTACCGCACGGGAAGCGGTACCAGAGCGCCAAGTCTAGGACCAAAAGGCTCCTCAACAGCTTCTACCCCCAAGCCATAAGACTGCTGAACAATTCATAAAAATCGCCACCAGACAATTTAAATTGACCCAACCCCCCCCCCCCCCCCCTTTTGTACACTGCAGCCACTCGCTGTTGTTTGTTACCTATGCATAGTCACTTCGCCCACACCTACTTGTAGAGATTACCTCAACAAGCCTGTACCCCTGCACACTGACTCGGTACCGGTGCCCCCTGTATATAGCCTCGTTATTGTTGTTCTTATTGTGTTACTTTTTATTATTACTTTTTATTTATCCTACTTGGTAAATATTTTATTTTCTTGAACTGCACTGTTTGTTAGTGGTTGTGAGTAAGCATTTCACGGTAAAGTCTACACTTTCGGCACATGTGGCAAATAGAGTTTGATTTGATTTGATTTTGATAGAAATTAAGTAAAACTGATTTAAGTTTCCCTGCATTAATGTCACCAGCCACTAGGAGCGCCGCTTCTGGTTCAGCGGTTAGTACCAGCATCCATCTATGGTGGTAAATAAACAGCCACAAAAAATATTGATGAAAACTTCAGGCGAGCAAAATCTAGAGACTTCCTTAGATTTCGTGCACCAGCTGTTGTTTACAAATATACATAGACCTCCCCCCCTCATCTTATCGGAGTGTGCTGTTCTATCTAGCCGGTGCAGCGTATAACCCGCCAGCTGAATGTTATCTATGTCGTCCTTCAGCCACGATTCGGTGAAACATAAGATATTACAGTTTTTGATGTCCGTGATCGTACCTCATCTAATTTATTGTCCAAAGATTGTACGTTGGCAAGTAATATTGATGGTAAGGGCAGATTTCCCACTCGCCGTCGGCGGATCCTTTCGAGGCACTCCGCTCTGTGTTCTCTGTACCTGCGTCTCTTTCTCTTGCCAATGACGGGGATTTCAGCCCTGTCGGGTGTCTGAAGTACATCCTGTGCATCCTGCTTGTTGAAGAAAAAATATTTGTCTAATCCGAGGTGAGTGATCGCTGTCCTGATATCAAATCAAATCAAATTTTATTTGTCACATACACATGGTTAGCAGATGTTACTGTGTGTAGCGAAATGCTTGTGCTTCTAGTTCCGACAATGCAGTAATAACCAACGAGTAATCTAACAATTCCACAACTACTACCTTATACACACAAATGTAAAGGGATAAAGAATATGTACATACAGATATATGAATGAGTGATGGTACAGAACGGCATAGGCAAGATGCAGTAGATGTTATCGAGTACAGTATATACATATGAGATGAGTAATGTAGGGTATGTAAACATAAAAGTATCCAGAAGCTCTTTTTTGCCGTAAGATGCGGTGGCAGAAACATTATGTACAAAATAAATGACAAATAACTAGGAAAAAAACACTTAATAGCACAATTGGTTAGGCGCCTGTAAAACGGCTTCCATTTCTTCCGGCGCCATCTTAATGTTTATATTGTTGCTCAGTGTAGGTCCTCCTGTCCATAACACACACAGAGCAGTGTTGGGAGTATTATGTGGTAAAGTCCAAGAGGCCGTGGTTATATTATATATTTATAATATATTGGATATATTGTCAGGAAGGGGGAGTTGTTAGGCCCAGTCAGTTAGCTGAGGTCTATATCATCCACCGCTCAATCATAAAATACACAAAGGAATGCCTCTGCTATCAGCCTGGGTCTCTTCCCCAGATCCATTCCCAACTCTCTCTGTTATTATTTCAAAGTCCGCCCAGCAATGACAATTTATGCTGACGGGAACGTTTTAATTGCAGGATCAGCTGCCTGAGAGGAGAGAGGAGCCAGCTTCAGCTCCACAAACGAAATGAAAAGCTCTATCAGCCGAGTGGAGGATGAGACGAAAGGAGGGAGAAAAGAAAGACAGAGGCACTTTAGCGGCACGCCAAGACTGAAGACTGATCCTGTCCTCCTCTCCTCCTTGGTCTTTGAGGAGCCACTCAATCAATACGATGCCTGACATCAAACCCATCACATCCCAGGTCTTAACTCCCAACCCTCCATAAGGACAAACAGAGCAGAGAAAGGAGTCTCATTGTAGAGAGAGTTAGACGGAGAGTCTATGTAACGTGGAGCTACGGATGCTTCTTCACATAAAGTATCTTTGCTCAAGCATCTTAGTAAGTCCATACTCTTCTGCTTCAGCTCAATTCCCCCTGTTCAGACAGGAATCAGAGGATAAAAAACTATAGCGAAGAGTTTAAACAGTAACTGAATAAATGTACCGTATGTGACTGTGTGGTAGACCTGCGTAAGTGTCTAGCTATCTAATGTACTGAGAGAGGCCCCTTCTCAGCCTGCACTCACTCTCTCTCCAAATGATATGTAGAAGACCTTGTGAAGGTCTCTCACTGCTCCTGACCATTAACCAGGGGCTAAGAAAGGTCACCATCTCATAACTCAAAGGACCCTATACGTCACATAATTCACTATGTTTCCATGGTGCTGCAGCCTTGGAGGAGGACGGGCAAGATGACCCCTCGCTCCACTACTGGGGGTCTCAGACATCACATGACAGCCATAACTCTTCATACGCGTAATATATCACATTATCACACATTACAGCCATTGATGGCTAACTCATGAATAATCCAGAGACTCTAATTAATAGGCTAAATGTGTTGTGCATGCTCGTTTGACTTTGGTGATGGCCATGGCCGTTTTGAATATCATGCCAGCTATTTGATTGCATGTCTGTGTTTAGCATAAGGGGCATCTTCCACAGGGAGATTAATTAATGCACAGTGAAATAGGGATGCCGTAAGGATATGCACAGTGAAATATGGGTGTCAAAAGGGTATGCACAGTGAAATAGGGGTGTCATAAGGGTATGCACAGGGAAATAGGGGTGTCAAAAGGATATGCACAGGGAAATAGGGGTGTCAAAAGGGTATGCACAGTGAAATAGGGGTGTCATAAGGGTATGCACAGGGAAATAGGGGTGTCAAAAGGATATGCACAGTGAAATAGGGGTGTCATAAGGGTATGCACAGGGAAATAGGGGTGGCATAAGGATATGCACAGTGAAATAGGGGTGTCATAAGGGTATTCACAGGGAAATAGGGGTGTCAAAAGGGTATGCACAGTGAAATAGGGGTGTCATAAGGGTATGCACAGGGAAATAGGGGTGTCATAAGGGTATGCACAGTGAAATAGGGGTGGCATAAGGGTATGCACAGTGAAATAGGGGTGGCATAAGGGTATGCACAGGGAAATAGGGGTGTCATAAGGGTATGCACAGTGAAATAGGGGTGGCATAAGGGTATGCACAGTGAAATAGGGGTGGCATAAGGGTATGCACATTGAAATAGGGGTGGCACAAGGGTATGCACAGGGAAATAGGGATGTCAAAAGGGTATGCACAGTGAAATAGGGGTGTCATAAGGGTATGCACAGTGAAATAGGGGTGACATAAGGATATGCACAGTGAAACAGGGGTGTCATAAGGGTATGCACAGTGAAATAGGGGTGGCATAAGGGTATGCACATTGAAATAGGGGTGGCATGAGGGTATGCATAGGGAAATAGGGATGTCAAAAGGGTATGCACAGTGAAATAGGGGTGTCATAAGGGTATGCACAGTGAAATAGGGGTGACATAAGGATATGCACAGTGAAACAGGGGTGTCATAAGGATATGCACAGTGAAATAGGGGTGTCATAAGGATATGCACAGTGATGTAAACAACAATGAAACATTCAAGATAAAGAGATAGGTGTGTTGTCTTAGCTCCGCTCCAATACATAAGATATCCATGATGATATATTTATCTTTGCTCGGCATCCTTTCGATAATTTCTCTCCTCAAGCATGCCACGTGGTGATCGATTACTAAAGGATTTTCCAATTTGTGCCGTGAAATCTTCATGGCAATAGCACTTTGTCCATGAAGTGCATTTTCATGAATTGGTCCAAACATTTGGCCTGCTCCCTCAAACATATTTATTGTCCAACTGCGACTGCAACACAAACCAGTATCTTTTGATTTCAGTGATCCATGTTATTGGCTTCCACTTGCACTGACAGGCTATTAATCTTGGGATGGTTTTTGTCCAGTACGGCAGAGGGCTTGCTATCAGCAGGGCTAAATTAGTAGTCGGGCTTTGTGTCCCCACTTTAGCATGAAATTGAGCATCATTGTTGTATTCATCATCTTTAAATTCCTTATCTACCGCACGGCACCGCCTTTCAGAAACAATTTCTCTCTATGGAAAACATTGATATAGATTCCCCTTCCTTCTTCTTAAAAATAAAACATAAAGATGACTGAGATTGTTGGGGTTTATCCTCTGTTTAATATGTGGTTGGTAACCTACAGGCTAGAGAGCTATCCAAGGGGAACACACCACCACCACTCTATAGTCCTCCTCACTGCTAAAAATAAAGGTACCTTGTGTAACATCTCTCGCCGGAAGGCATGGACCAAAACGCAGCATGGTAAGTGTTCATGATTCTTTATTTACTCAAAAACACTCAAACAAAATAACAAAACAAAAGTGAAACAGTTCTGTCAGGTGCAGACACTAAACAGAAAATAACTACCCACCAAACACAGGTGGGAAAAAGGCTACCTAAGTATGATTTCCAATCAGAGACAACGATAGACAGCTGCCTCTGATTGGGAACCACACTCGGCCAAAAACAAAGAAATAGGAAACTAAGAATGCCCACCCTAATCACACCCTGACCTCACCAAATAGAGAAATGAAACGGCTCTCTAAGGTCAGGGCGTGACACCTTGAACTTTGATGCTAGCACCATCTGAAGCGGGCCATTGAACCATTTTTGGTGCTATCTAGCACCCATTTCATTTCTTCAAGCAGTGCACCTTTCAGTTTATTGTAGTAAATCTGTGCTCATTTAGTTCCTGTACAATTCAAGGGTCTGTATGTTGCTCCATGTCATTTCCACCTGTTTTGTCCACGCAATATCTTCTCCATTTAGCGAATTTATGTCCTATGCTTTACATGCACCCCAGTGGAGGCTGTTGAGGGGAGGACAGCTCATAATAATGGCTGGAATGGAGTAAATGTAATGGCATCAAACATCATGGAAACCATGTTTGATGTATTTGATACCTTTCTGCCGAGTCCACTCCAGCCATTACCACAAGCCTGTCCACCCCAATTAAGGTGCCACCAACCTCCGCATCACAATGCATCTTAACCCCTTCCCATAATGATACAATTTTCCCTTCTCTATATTTTATATACTATATATATATATTAACTTTAATCTACACTTTCCACATAATCGTTATATTCATCCCATATTACATTTACTCTGTACTCCGCATGTCTTCCCTCTTCCCTTCATGTCTCAGCAGACACACACACACACACACACACACACACACACACACACACACACACACACACACACACATAAATTGTGGGTCTGTTTGACACATTTAGTGTCAAAGCTATCTCAAGCCTTTTTGACTTGACATTTAAGGCCTACTCTCATTTCACTCCAAATGTCGCCGGGGCTCCTGTGTTGCTTTGCCTGTCTCAGACTCCAGAGAGTAGACAGATGGGCGACATGAGAACCTGCTAAGAATGTCTGGGCATCCATCTGATGGCTGGAACATGTGTATGAAAGGAGTAAATGATGTCCTTCCAGGTCTATAACACATCCGAGGCTGGAGGGCATTTTTTCTCAAAACTAATCACAAAGTAGCTTCACGCAATTAAAGCAATGTGCTGTCGTTCTAAACTAATTCAATCTCTGTATGCCTAATGATAACCTTGAATATAGATATGGATCTCTACTCCTTAGAGCGACGCCTCACATTGTTAATATCCTAATGCACTGGGGACAGCAGATAGCGAAAGACAGGGTCAACAACTGTACGAGACGAATCAAACGCGCTGCTTCAACACGCAGCTCAGAGGTTACACACCAGGCTTTGTACAAGGACAACCATCTATAAATCGTAACATGGGTGAAAGCCGTTAAAAGGAATAAAGTCCCTGGCTGATGACTGATGAGGCATCTCCAGACTATGGCAGATGGGCTCCAGGAGAACCCCTATGGATCCACCAGGTCGTCCCGCGCCGCAGGAGAAATTCCATTTCGTCACTCTGAGATAAGAGACAAGCGATAGCAGATAACGACCTATGTCAACACAAACTAAATTTAAAGTGGAGACTTCAAATTCTATATTATCTCAACAAACATAATGCAATTTATTCTGCTAACATTACCGGCTTAAGTTCAGGAGGTTATGGATAAGAGAGAAAAACATGGATGTTGATTGATAGTTGAGGGGAAAGGACAATGGGTCTCCCTTAGGCTTAGTGCAGACAGGAGATGGTAGCTTTATTGGGTTCCCATGCTATCTGGGAGGAAAGATTTCCTCTAATGGGTTGTTATGTTAAAACTACAACATTGAGATGTGAGTGGTGTCAGGAAAATGCAGATCTCCAAGGTAGTTAGAAACCCAAGTGACTTCTCTAATCAGTATGTATGTCATTGAATGATACATATTAATACAAACAAACATGAAGGTATACCGAATATGGCCTAACGTCCTGAAGCACTGCCAATATTAAGTGCTACACGTTGTCAAGATTATTCAATCAACGCTGCATTGCAGACCTTATGCAGAAGCAATAAAGCAGAAAGACTTATCTAACAGATAGATAGATGTTTATAATTAATATACCATGGCTAAGGGCTGTCCTTAAGTACGATGCAACGATGCAAGAGTGCCTGGATACAGCCCTTAGCCGTGGTATATTGGCCATATACCTCAAACCCCTGAGGTGCCTTATTGCTATTCTAAACTGGATAACAACGTAATTATAGCAGTAAAAATAAATGTTTCATCATACTGGTGGTATATGATCTAATATATCATGTCTGTCAGCCAATCAGCATTCGGGGCTCGAACCACCCAGTTTATAATGTCCAATAAGACACCTGTATGTTCACTGGTCAGTGGGTAATAGCTAGTTGTGTAAACAATAATACAGTCAAACCATTGCTGACACATGTTTCATTGAGCCAGCCCTAAATCAAATAGAATTTACACTTCCTGGGATAAATGGATGTCAAATAAAATATATAATAGATGTCCTTGAGGACATTACCCACCAAATCAAATGATTGTACGTATTTACTCCTGATATATTTGTGGTGCTTTTAAAATGACATGATTTGGATGAAGAACAGAGTGTCAGTTTTGCATCATCCTCCTGGACATGTTGTTTATTATTAATAATCTGCAGTCAAAATATGGCAAATTAGCTACGCCAGTATGATGATTCATATTAGGGCAAGGATGTGGCAATAAGGAAATTCAGATAGCACAAGAAGTTATAGCTAAAAATGTGGTATTTCTATCTATCTAGAAGACACTGTGCAGCACAGAGGCACATATTTACAAAGTGACTCTAACAAGGGCATGACTGCAGTTACACAGTATCAGAGCTCACCTCAGATGAAACTGCAGTTCTGCCAACCCAGAGATGTTCTAATGAGCTTGTTACAGTAGAATGTTTCATTAGGGCCTAGTCCTCTGGAGGGATGGAAGATGTGGTACAGAGCAGTGTGCTCCTCTGGGGCCATAGAGCAGTGGTGTTAGTGAGAGAGCAGTCTGGCTGTGCTGCTCCTGTGTCTTCTATAGATCATCTGAGGACAGATCGATCTCAGGTGTAATTCCATGCTTTATCTGCTTTAGCAACATAGAAACCCATCCATCTCTCCCTCTCCCACCCTCTCTCCATCTCTCCATCTCTCCCTCCATCTCTCCCTTCCTCCCTCCATCTCTCCCTTCCTCCCTCCATCTCTCCCTTCCTCCCTCCATCTCTCCCTTCCTCTCTCATCGCTCTCCCTCTCTCCATCTCTCCCTCCATTTCTCCTTCTCTCCCTCTCTCCATCTCTCCCTCCATTTCTCCTTCTCTCCCTCCCTCCATCTCTCCCTTCCTATCTCCCTCTCTCCCGCTCTTCTATGTCTCCCTCGCTTCATACTGTGAGCCCCAATCTAAAGGTCTGTGTAATCGATACCTGTTTAGAGCAGACGTTTTGGGGGTGCAGATCCCGCATCGCCCCCCGTTTCCTTTTATGTGAAGGCCCACACTTCTGATTTCTATCCACGTGCCTGGCTACATGTGGAGTTATTGATTAACATGACACCTCTTTCTGACCTTCAGATTGCTTCTCTTCTTCACTCAACCTCACCGCAACAGTTTGTAGATTGTGACGAATATTCCTGGAACCCTTCTAGAAGCTATTTGATTCGTGTTCTGTGGAAAACAGAAAATACATGGAAACAGACTTGTGTCTGATTTGAAAACTGTCATGATCATTCTTTGTGTGTGTGTGTGTGTGTGTGTGTGTGTGTGTGTGTGTGTGTGTGTGTGTGTGTGTGTGTGTGTGTGTGTGTGTGTGTGTGTGTGTGTGTGTGTGTGTGTGCTGTGAATACCCCAATTTGGATGAGAGATAAGCAGAGCTGTTTTAGTCTAAATTAGCTCCCCCGGCGCTTCCCTTTCTCCACAGACCGTTTCAGTCCTTATCCCTCCCTGTAGGTATGCACACAAAACAGATTTCTGACCAGCCACAACTCTCTCTACCACACACACACGCACACACACATGCACACCTACATACTGACATGGACATATTAATGTACAGTATGACCATCATATGAAATGGTTTAAGCCACATCTCTTACTAGATCTCTAGTTTAGAAAAAAAACATTCAGGGGATTCTCTGCCACATCATTAACATTCAAAGTGTACCATGGGCCAGATAGGTACATCCCAAATGAGGTAGACAGAAGGTCTTTAAATTCTGCACAACCTTTGCTCAAACAAACCAATTGTTTACAAGACTGCTAATTAATTCATCAGTCTTAATTACGGTAGATTTACAGCGCCAGGAAAATAATCAGTGATCCACGTTATGTGTACCTGGACCAATCCAGTCTACCACGTTCAGCCAACACTCCCCCAAAAAGCCTGCTACAAAACGGCACAGAGGCGGGCTGAAATGGTTTCATTGAATGACAAGTTAGTTGACAAAATACACCCACACACAAGAGGCAAATAAGGTACTACTCCTGTGCTGCAGACACACACGAGTAGACACAGAAAACAGGTGCATTCAGCCACCCACTTAACCAGCCCTGCATATAAGCTACAAAGACATACACAACACCTTGACACACATTCATACACACCACAGGAGGTTGGTGGCACCTTAATTGGGGAGGACAGGCACGTGGTAATGGCTGGAGAGGGATATGTGGAAAGGTATCAACAACATCCAACACATGGTTTCCATGGTTTCATGTGTTTGATGCCATTCCATTTGCGCCGTTCCAGACATTATTATGAGCCGTCCACCCCTCAGCAGCCTCAACTGGTAGACACACAGGTATACACACACAAGCACGCTCGCACACGGACACACAAAGCAAACACACTCTGCAGTTGTCTACCGATTGATATTCAGCTGATCACCGTGTTGTCGCAGTCCATTCTCTCAATCAGGGAGCTGGAGGAGGGCGGTAGAGGTGGTGGTCTCCTCCAAATGGACTGGCACAGAAGTACACCGAACGCAGCGCTGAAAGCAACGATTTCAAATTTAAAAAAGAGCCACACACACAATAACAAAATAAATTGTAAAAAATATATATAAAGAAAATTAAATAATGTAAAATAAACTGCCCTTGACAATGATGGTAAGGTATAAAAGGAGCTGGAGATTGAAACAAAACTATTCACACGCTCTAGCTTAGATGCCTTTTTTTCTCATCTGAATTTGGAAATTGACATACCCCTCTCTTTTTCTCTCTCCCTCTCTCTTCATCTCTCCTCTCTTCATCTCTCCCTCTCTCTTCATTCTATATCCCTCTCTACCCCACCCCTTCCCTCTCTCTCTGGTCTGTATCATCTCATTGTGATGGGAGTCAGATGAGTTTATTAA
>NC_074702.1:17045649-17214482 GCF_029448725.1 Salvelinus fontinalis
TTTGTACCTAGTGCACTACTTTCAACCAGATCCGTATGGTTCCTGGTCAAAAGTAGTGCATTCTATAGTGAATAGGGAGCCGTTTAGGACAAACAGCGCAAGTATGAGCAACAAGTCTCCTCGTTTCCTCTGTTCATACCAGAGATGCCTGTGTTTGAACTTTGAAGTGAAGCTCATTATGAATGGGCAGTGTGCGTTTCTAAACAGAGACCCTTCTGGAGTGACTCTGTCACTTTCATCTCATCCCTTGTACCTCCCCATCCCATGTTATAACCAACACACAGCAGACACCTTGCCTGCACTCTGCACAGGATGAGTCACAGATGCAGGAAAACAGAGCAGGAATGTCTGAGAGGAACGCAATACAGCAACAATACAAGACAGACCGACCTGAGATCAAACCTATCAATAGTACAAGCTTTAACACTCAAAAAGACTGGTTCCCAAAAAAACATATACAGTGCCTTCAGAAAGTGTTCAAACCCCTTGACTTGTTATGGCCTAAACACAATATCCCCATAATGTCAAAGTGGAATTATGTTTAAAAACAAACCCCCCAAAAAAAGAGTCAACCCCTTCGTTAGCCTAAATACTGTAAGTTCAGGAGTAAAAATGTGCTTAACAAGTCAAATAATGGACACACTCTGTGTGCAATAATAGTGTTTAAGATGATTTTTGACTGACTACCTCAACTCTGTACCGCACATATACAATTATCTGTAAGGCACTTCAGTTGAGCAGTGAATTTCAAACACAGATTCAACCACAAAGACCAGGGAGACGTTCATTGAATATCCCGTTGAGCATGGTTAAGTTATTAATTACACTTTGGGTGGTGTATCAATACACCCAGTCACTACAAAGATACAGGCATCCTTCCTAACTCAGTTTAATGAGGCCAGTTACAGAGTTTAATGGCTGTGATGGGAGAACACTGAGGATGGATCACCATTGTAGTTACTCCACAGTAGTAACCTAATTGACAGAGTGATGAGAAGAAAGCCTGTATAGAATTAAAATATTCCTAAACATGCATCCTGTTTGCAACAAGGCACTAAAGTAAAACTGTCCTGAATACAAAGTGTTAAGTTTGGGGCAAATCCAATAAAACACATTACTGAGTACCATTATTCATAGTTTCAAGCATAGTGGTGGCTGCATCATGTTATGGGTATGCTTGTAATTGTTAAGGACTGGGGAGTTTTTCAAGATAAAAAATAAATGGAATGGAGCTAAGCACAGGCAAAATTCTAGAGGAACACCTGGCTCAGACACTGGGAGATTAATTTACCTTTCAGAAGGACAATAACCTAAAACACAAGGCAGGCCAAATCTACACTGGAGTTGCTTACCAAGGAGACAGTGAATGTTCCTGAGTGGCCGAGTTACCGTTTTGACTTAAATCTACTTGGAAATCTATGGCAAGACCTGCAAATGGTTGTCTAGCAAAGATCAACAACAACTTTGAGAGAACTTGAATACTTTTTTAAAGAATAATGGGCAAATGTTGCACAATACAGGTGTGGAATTTCTGTATTTCATTTTCAATGAATTTGCTAAAATTTCTAAAAACATGTTTCCACTTTGTCCTTCTGGGATATTGTGTGTAGATGGATGAGAAAACAAAATGTTGAATCCGTTTTGAATTCAGGCTGTAACACAACAACATTTTGAATAACTCAAGCAGTATGAATACTTTCTGATGGCACTGTACATCAACATGACCTTCAGCAACTTCTGCATTTTTGCATCGCAATACCCTTCCACAGGTGCACTATGTGAGGCATGGTACAGCAGTGTTGTTAAGCCATGGAAATCCCCTGGCTGTTCCACTGCTGTGAATATGGTGAGAGTCCAGACAGAGCATGCATTCCAAATAACACCCTAATCCCTATATAGTGCACTACTTTTGACCAGGGCCCTGGTAAAACGTAGTGCACTATAAAGGGAATAGGGTCCCATTACTGACACGTTCAGAGTCTGACCCCAGTGAAGCGTCCCAGTCTAGGGGTATGTGGCTCACACAGCTGTGGACTGTTTGGCGGGACGGGGTGGACAGGGGGGTGGTTCAGGGGGCCACTCACGCACCCCTATAGGAATGAAGCGGATTATGACACCCCCATCAAACCTCTGTCTTTATCCCAAAACGCTCTTTGCCCTCCTCCCTTAAACAGCTTTGGAGAGTAGCGACTGATCTGATCCATGTTTGGTGCCGTCCGTCCAGTTTTTCTCCACTGCCTCTGGTTGCACAGCACAGGTAACAGTTATAAACACAGGTAACAGACCTGTTATCCAGATGCATTTTGATGAATGAGGACAATGAGTAAGAGGCTGATATAATTGAAAGCATACTTCTGCCCTCCCGCTCCCTTGACTTACAGTAACTTTCCTAGAGCTGTCTGGAGGGGCGACGGGCGGCAGCCATCAGGTTCAGATGATTGCATTGAACATTTTAGTCATTTAGCACAATGATGATTTTAACATGAAAATATTGGTGGGGCAAACTTAATCAACGAAGCTCATATGCATCGAAATCAGTAGACTACACTGGCTACACATTAAATGCACTAATAACCAATCCCAGATATGAGTTTTGAGCCATACACACAAACGTTATAACATTTGGGTTATGATCAGTTTATGGTTACTTCCCATAACTTTAGCTGTTATTGCACAGAAGACCAGGGGTAGTCTAGCATACTTTTATAGAGTAAACTAGCTAGGAATCGGTCTGCAATATTGTGACATTGCGTGTGTTGGCCAGCTTGTTACCAAATGGCCCAGTTAACAATATACAACATGTATAATGTTATTCCTTTGCTTTGTTTATTGCACAGTTACAGTTCCATCAAAGGTACTTATAACTAACCCTTCTTCTACATGTGGTTCCATGGGTATTACAGTCTGCCATCAAAAATAAGACATGTAGCCTATAGGATATTATAGCTAGCCTACCTCAAAATAGATGCTAGCCACTGCTCCATGATCCACTACTCGACTTAAATCTTCGCTTACAACTTGCTTTATTTTAATGGTTGGCCATATTTTAAAGTTTAGGTGGCTAATGAGCACCAATACGTTTCATCGCTACATTTCCTTCATAATTCTAAGTTTGACAATTATTTGCTCGGAGATAGCTAAGCTAGCCACCTAGTTTGAAGACGTGGTAACAGCGTGTGGTAAACAACTAGCTAGCTAGGAAGTTGACACATCAGTTCAATCATAGCATAAGACGTTGGATTATCTGTGGCCAGACAATGTGCCTTCTTGGGCAGGCTCTTCTACTGTAAATCAATGGAGCACAGAATAGGGGCTTTTGCTGGCTAGCTCTCCAAGCAGGTGCTGCTGTGACGTAGTGTCCCCATGAGTGACAGCACCCTGAGCCAATCACATACAACCAGAGAAGATCAACAACACCTACGCTCTCTACTTTCTCTGTCTGCCCCTCCATTACAGAAAGAAGTGAGGCTAAAACAGCTGCATTTTGGAGCTGCCTTACTCAACGAAAATTTAACAAAACAACAATACAATGGGAAAGCGACCACATATGCTTTTTTTGATCAAGCAGTTAACAATTTGTTAACAATTTCGCTAACTGATGTGCTATATTGTTGTGACATGAAATAACATAATTGCATGCAAATCTCCTGGATATTGGAGGGCTCAGCCCCACCTGCCCCACATGGCGCATCACCACTGATTTAGCAGATGCTCTTTTGATGCACAGGTACCTGCCCATCTCAGGTCTGAACTGAAGCATGGTTCAATCAATGAATCAAATTCAAAATCATAGTCCTTTTTTCATCAGCAGTTATCAGATAATGCTTTACACTTACCCCGCGCCTATACCACAAAGAGCAAGTCAATCAATGGTTGACTCAAAGTTTAGAGGAGTCCCTCATGGCGAAACCCAGAGAGCACGTAGCAGGATCGTGGAACTGGAAGCCATCTGTCTGTTTGTTTCCGTTTTGTGTTGAAAGGGAATCTCTCATCTCTATCTCCCCCATGGTGAGGTGTCTCGTCTTCACACAAAGGGAAGCAGTTGAGGTTTATCTCTTGAAGATTTACACAGAGACAGACTGTTCTCTCATCCCCTAGGTTAAGTGGTTGGACAGATAAGGTCCTCAGAGATTGCTGTCTCTCTGTGGAATGTGTACATGGGGAGTGTACAGTACAATAGTCAAGTAGACGTCTTCTTAACACAACCACAGGGGTCCATCTCCCTCTGCAGAGAGATGAAAACTTGTTTTAAATGTTTTAACTAAACTGAGGCAACAATCACTGTCAATTACAATTGACAGTTATAAAATACATAAAATAATACACAGAGAACATCTACAATAATATACAACATTCTTCTCTAGACTAAAATGTATTTCTCCGTGTTGTTTGGTCTGAGATGTTAGTATAGACTGAGTGTGGTGAGCAGAGAGAGGAGGCTATCCAGAACAGAACTGTGGGCATCTTGATGTCTTTAGAGAAGCTCTCAGGTTGTAAAGTCAAAGAGCTCCATGAGAGAGAGCAAAACCAAACCACGTCCAAAAGTTGTTTGTTTTCATAGTTTTGACGGCTGTGTGCATACCTGCACGACTCCTCACTCAGCCCACATGCCTTAAGTACACAATCCATGTCATTGTTCCGTCGCTCGCTCCGCTCTTATCGGCCGCAGAGTTAAATCACAGAGCAACAGCCCAACCTCAAACCTGAGTTCAAATGCTATTTGAAATATTTTTTAAATGCTGTGTTAAATCTGTGCTTGATTGAGCTTGCCTGTTGCAAGGAACCAATAGAGAAGTCTCAAAAGGGCAAACCCCTCCTACCTAGCACTCCAGGCAGCCTAGAGTAAACACTCAGAGTATTTGAAAGATTTCGAATGCTATTTGAAGCCAGGTCTGCCCGACCTCACCTCCCTCTCCAGCTAGGAGAAATGTACACTATGTTTAGTCACCATGGAGAACCTAACCTGCCTGTTAGCTGCAGCGTGCAGCCCCTGTCCCGTCTGAAGGGAAAAGAAGAGAAGGGGCTTTTAACTGTCGAGATCTGTCTGAGGTGTTTGGTGTCCCAGTCAGTCGTTATCGATTTATAACAGCGCCATCGTCACCGTCAACATTGACGTCAACATGGATGTCTATGACATTATGGTCAAATATTGTCGTCATGATGATAATCAGCCTAATCATCATCATCACATAATAAATAGAATCACTAGAATGATATCATCTCTACGATCATCATCATCAACAACAAGTCTCTCTATCCCTCTTTATCACACCTCTATTGAAATGTCTCACTTTCTCTTACTCTCATTCGTTCTTCCTCTTTTTTTCTTCATTTACAACCCCACTCATTTGTCACTCAGACACTGTAATTGTCCTTGTGGCACTGCAACATGTGCACACACAACATGTGTGTGCGCGTTAGGGTGTATTTCTGTGTACACACGCGCATGAGTGTGTTGAATGAATGCTCTGCGGGATTGTTGTGTTTGTTTATTTATTTTCAGAGGAAGCTCTTAAAGTGTGTGAGTAAAATCCCTGCAACAGCCGAGAGGCAGACAGACACAGACAGACAAACAGGAGGAGGGGAGGGAGTCCCTGGCCTGTGCTGCTGGTGTGTAAACAGAGTCTGCTGTGCTTGGCTGCTCACGACACTCCTCACATGCTGAGGTGTTTATGGGTCCCTGTATGGGGAGCTTCCCATTGCACCCCAGGGGCATTCCACCACACACACAGACACGCACACGCACACGCACACATACACACACACACACACACACACACACGAGTGGACCCACACGCAAACACACAAACGAGTGTGCCCGAAAGTACACAGACCACCACCTCCTCCACCCCCCAAGCCAAGCGTGCCTATGAGGCACAAACCTCACTCCAACCACACAGAGACATGTCTCACTTTCCCCTTCACATAGACAGTTGGCCCTAGTTGCCCCTAGACACTGATGGAAGGCCAGTTTGACATGTTTCACATAAATAGTTAAGGTTAGGATTTAGGAGAGGGTGTTTAGGGGAAAATCGACCTGGAGCGACTCTTGGCTTCAATCTGAAAACACATTAAATACTACAGAACACACACACAATTCCTACAGAACACACACAATTCCTACAGAACACACACAATTCCTACAGAACACACACAATTCCTACAGAACACACACAATTCCAACAGAACACACACAACTCCTACAGAACACACACAATCTCTACAGAACACACACAATTCCTACAGAACACACACACAATCTCTACAGAACACACACACAATTCCTACAGAACACACACACAATCTCTACAGAACACGTACAATCCTTACAGAACACACACCATCACTACAGAACACACACCATCATTACAGAACACACACCGTCATTACAGAACACACACCATCACTACAGAACACACACAATCACTACAGAACACACACCATCATTACAGAACACACACAATCACTACAGAACACACACCATCATTACAGAACACACACACTCACTACAGAACACACACCATCATTACAGAACACACACAATCACTACAGAACACACCCCATCATTACAGAACACACACAATCACTACAGAACACACACAATCACTACAGAACACACACCATCACTACAGAACACACACCATCACTACAGAACACACACCATCACTACAGAACACACACCATCATTACAGAACACACACCATCACTACAGAACACACACCATTATTACAGAACACACACAATCACTACAGAACACACACCATCATTACAGAACACACACCATCACTACAGAACACACACCATCACTACAGAACACACACCATCATTACAGAACACACACCATCACTACAGAACACACACCATCACTACAGAACACACACCATCACTACAGAACACACACCATCATTACAGAACACACACCATCATTACAGAACACACACCATCACTACAGAACACAAACCATCATTACAGAACACACACCATCACTACAGAACACACACCATCACTACAGAACACACACAATCACTACAGAACACACACCATCACTACAGAACATACACCATCACTACAGAACACACACCATCATTACAGAACACACACAATCACTACAGAACACACACCGTCATTACAGAACACACACCGTCACTACAGAACACACACCGTCATTACAGAACACACACCGTCACTACAGAACACACACCGTCACTACAGAACACACACCGTCATTACAAAACACACACCGTCACTACAGAACACACACCATCACTACAGAACACACACCATCATTACAGAACACACACAATCACTACAGAACACACACCATCACTACAGAACACACACCATCACTACAGAACACACACCATGATTACAGAACACACACCATCACTACAGAACACACACCATCACTACAGAACACACACCATGATTACAGAACACACACCATCATTACAGAACACACACCATCATTTCAGAACACACACACACCATCACTACAGAACACACACCATCACTACAGAACACACACCATCACTACAGAACACACACCATCACTACAGAACACACACCATCATTACAGAACACACATCATCACTACAGAAAACACACCATCACTACAGAACACACACCATCACTACAGAACACACACAATCACTACAGAACACACACCATCACTACAGAACACACACCATCACTACAGAATACACACCATCATTACAGAACACACACAATCACTACAGAACACACACCATCATTACAGAACACACACCATCATTACAGAACACACACAATCACTACAGAACACACACCATCATTACAGAACACACACAATCACTACAGAACACACACCATCATTACAGAACACACACAATCACTACAGAACACACACCATCATTACAGAACACACACCATCACTACAGAACACACACAATCACTACAGAACACACACAATCACTACAGAACACACACAATCACTACAGAACACACACCATCATTACAGAACACACACCATCACTACAGAACACACACAATCACTGCAGAACACACACAATCACTACAGAACACACACAATCACTACAGAACACACACCATCATTACAGAACACACACAATCACTACAGAACACACACAATCACTACAGAACACACACCATCATTACAGAACACACACCATCATTACAGAACACACACCATCATTACAGAACACACACCATCACTACAGAACACACACAATCACTACAGAACACACACAATCACTACAGAACACACACCATCATTACAGAACACACACAATCACTACAGAACACACACCATCATTACAGAACACACACAATCACTACAGAACACACACCATCATTACAGAACACACACCATCACTACAGAACACACACAATCACTACAGAACACACACCATCATTACAGAACACACACAATCACTACAGAACACACACCATCATTACAGAACACACACAATCACTACAGAACACACACAATCACTACAGAACACACACCATCATTACAGAACACACACCATCACTACAGAACACACACCATTATTACAGAGGTATCCATGTATAACAACTGTCATCACCAGGCTCGGCAGTGGTAGTGACAACAGCACTGTCAAATATTTGGCTTTGTTTATAGCCTATACATACTGTTTATCGGGTTGGGTTTCAAAGACAACATGTGTCAGTGTGTGTGTGTGTGTGTGTGCAGATGTAGTTTGTGTGTGTTTGTGAATGCCCTGTGGTGTTTTGTTAGGGGAGCACCCGTTCCCAGTGAAATAGATTGCGTATTTGTTTACTCTGTTGCTGATATAAACAGTGAGCGGTCATGTCATTATAGAACGGCCTCAGACATATTTATGGCTCTGGTTTTTCCAAAGCAGAGCTGTGTCAGTCAGCTAGGGTGAAGCTGCTTATGAGGGCCATCTAAAGGGGCTGGCGGGTTTCCGTGGGAAAGGTGGATGGATGGGCTAATATTCCTTCTTGAAGGAGCTTGGTGCTGCAGTAAAAAGAGTGGAGAGAGAGAGGTAAAGAGAGAAAGAGCGGGCGAGTGGTGGGGGGACAGAGAGGGAGCGGAAAAGGGGGGGAGAGAGAGTGAGCGCAAGAGAGAGATAGAAAGAGAGAGGGGGAGTGAGGGCGAGAGAGAGAGAGAGAGAGAGAGAGAGTAAGTAGAGAATTAAAGAAGGAGGTGACAGAAGAGAGAGGGGGAGTGAGGTTGAGAGAGAGAGAGAGAGAGAGAGAGAGAGAGAGAGAGAGAGAGAGAGAGAGAAGAGAGAGAGAGAGAGAGAGAGAGAGAGAGGGGGAGTGAGGGCGAGAGAGAGAGAGAGAGAGAGAGAGAGAGAGAGAGAGAGAGAGAGAGAGAGAGAGAGAGTAAGTAGAGAATTAAAGAAGGAGGTGACAGAAGAGAGAGGGGGAGTGAGGGTGAGAGAGAGAGAGAGAGAGAGAGAGAGAGAGAGAGTAAGTAGAGAATTAAAGAAGGAGGTGACAGAAGAGAGAGGGGGAGTGAGGGTGAGAGAGAGAGAGAGAGAGAGAGAGAGAGAGAGAGTAAGTAGAGAATTAAAGAAGGAGGTGACAGAAGAGAGAGCGAGGGGAGACCGTTGGTCAGTTTGAGGAGGAGAGGGAGACAGTGAGGGGTTCAGTGAGTCCGTGTTTTTCCGTTCTCATGCAACACTTCACTATACAACTGTAAATCTACCCTATAACTACCTACATTAAAATGTCCCAGTTTAAATAGTTGGAAGATGACTACATTATTGATGTTAGAATGTGAAAATAAGTCTTCATGACCGGTCCAGCTTTTATCTGGGGTGTTAGTGAGATCTGTGAAGGCTTTCTGGGGCTTCACACTCGGAAAAGGTGACCTAACACCAAAGGAAGAACATTTCCTTCTCATCACCTGGCTGGGATGTTTTTAAGAAATGAACATTTGATTCAGTGCTTTTAATTGTCCAACCTATTAGAAATGTATGACTTAATTTATAGTATATTGGTATAAAGACACAGTATTTCCCTTTTGTCTGTTGTCACCTACTTAAGTTGATCTTACGTTAAGGATATTGTGGGTATTTTGTTGCTGTGGTTTTATTCTATAGCCTGTGGGATGGAAGGCAGGCAGCTCTGTCATGGGTCCTCTCTTCTCCACTACAGAGAGCTTGGTGAGAATGTCCCACAGAATGAAGGTTATTCAGCTGCTCCAAGTTGTCTAGTGTATATCCAGTTGTTTGACAGTGTAAAGTGAATCCCATGATGATACATTGGCTGGATCACACTTATGAACAGAATAGTTAGTGTGTTTTAAAATACCAATCTGTAAACCATTTCTGTGTGTAGGAATAACGATATAAAAACTCAAACAGGATGAATAACCTGCGATGCAGAGACCATAAACTCCCTCAGTTAGAAATCAGACTTGAGTCAGTAGAGTGAAACAGCTATTCTGTCCTGACTTGTAAAATTATTATAGTGCAATAACTTTGACTTAACTCTAATAACAAACACATGAGTCAACCAATACACTTTCCGCAAGAATCCTTTGGTAGGCCTAGTAGCCTACTTCAGCAATTTGTTTTCGTAAAGTGATAAATAGTTACACAGCAAAATAACACTCTGTCAGGATTGGAAGGTTTGTACAGGCTGGGCTTAGCACTTATTGTTCCAGTGTTAGGCTGATAGGTGGAGAGGGGAAAACGACCTATCATTTGTTGACAGAACACTGCAGTAGTTAAACTACAGTGACCAGAGATCCTGGGGGGGAGGGAGCTGTTGTTGGCTATGGAGAAACTACTACTGCAAGGTTGCAAAACTCCACTGTGAAGCATCTCATGTGTGAAGTGTAAGCTGGTTTGATGTAGTCAATTGTCGAGATAGATCTACTTTTGGGGTTTGTTTGTTTCCCCACTGATTTGATGTCAGTAGTTACCCGCTGGGTTATGTTGTCATCATATGATATGTTATCACAAACAGGGCTTTGTCTGTCTGTTATGTTATAGTGGCGTGTGAGCGTTAGCCATGTGGTTTCCAGCCGCCACAGCGTGTTTGAGGAGAGTGATCTGTGTTTTGTGGGTCGCAGTGTTTCCGATCACAGCAGGGTTCAGAGGGCTCGCCCAAGCCACAGAGGAAATGCCCTGGAGACAGAATCCCTAAACACACACCACAAACACACCACTCACACAAACACACGCACAATCATGGAGAATGTTTACCATGAGGGTAGTGTTAGTACATTTGTGTTTTCTGCCATTTTGCTGCTTAGTCCTCTGCTTCCTCTTTCTCTCTCTGTCTGCCACTTGCTGGTGATTAGAAAATTCCAGTAAAGTTCCAGGAATAAGAGAAATACTACTCATCTATTATGGAGGTGGCTGATTTTCCGGCTTGTTAGTAAAAGGTAAATATATATATTATTTCTCTCTCTCTCTCTCTCTCTCTCTCTCTCTCTCTCTCTCTCTCTCTCTCTCTCTCTCTCTCTCTCTCTCTCTCTCTCTCTCTCTCTCTCTCTCTCTCTCCTCTCTCTCTCTCTCTCTCTCTCTCTCTCTCTCTCTCTCTCTCTCTCTCTCTCTCTCTCTTCTCCTCTCTCTCCTCTCTTCTCTCTCTCTCTCCTCTCTCTCTCTCTCTCTCTCTCTCTCTCTCTCTCTCTCTCTCTCTCTCTCTCCTCTCTCTCTCTCTCTCTCTCTCTCTCTCTCTCTCTCTCCTCTCTCTCTCTCTCTCTCTCTCTCTCTCTCTCTCTCTCTCATTCCCTCATTGGCATTTTAACCATCTGAACTGCTTCCTCCCTGGTGGCCTTTCTGTTCAGTCCAATACCCCAGTTCATTTTTTTCCACTGTCAAATAACATTGTATTGTATTCCGTTTAGAGGCGGTGAGGGTGTATGTGTGCCTACTACATTTTGTGTTTGGAGGTCCCGGAAGTGTACAAGAGATTTGTGGTTAAGTGTAATATTGCAGCTGTGCTAAGAGTATCAGTAGGATTGTATAGCAGGTGAGTAACAAGGCCAATGGAGTAGTCTTTGTTGATGTGAAATGGTTGTCTATAACTTCAGCAATCCAACTGCAGCTATTCTAGGCAAGGCAAGGATGTGAAGAAAGTCTATGCCAGAAACATTCGATCCAAACACAACAAACCTGCTTACAAAATATCAGTGGGATCCCTCAGCACTTTGGATATATACTACATTAGCCTTCCCTAAACAACCCACTCCAACTACAACCCTGCATTAGCCTTCCCTTCACAACCCACTCCAACTACAACCCTACATTAGCCTTCCCTAAACAACCCACTCCAACTACAACCCTGCATTAGCCTTCCCTTCACAACCCACTCCAACTACAACCCTACATTAGCCTTCCCTAAACAACCCACTCCAACTACAACCCTGCATTAGCCTTCCCTTCACAACCCACTCCAACTACAACCCTACATTAGCCTTCCCTTCACAACCCACTCCAACTACAACCCTGCATTAGCCTTCCCTAAACAACCCACTACAACTACAACCCTGCATTAGCCTTCCCTTCACAACCCACTCCAACCCTGCATTAGCCTTCCCTAAACAACCCACTCCAACTACAACCCTGCATTAGCCTTCCCTAAACAACCCACTCCAACTACAACCCTGCATTAGCCTTCCCTAAACAACCCACTCCAACTACAACTACAACCCTGCATTAGCCTTCCCTTCACAACCCACTCCAACTACAACCCTGCATTAGCCTTCCCTTCACAACCCACTCCAACTACAACCCTACATTAGCCTTCCCTAAACCACCCACTCCAACGACAACCCTGCATTATTCTTCCCTTCACAACCCACTCCAACTACAACCCTACATTAGCCTCCCCTAAACAACCCACTCCAACTACAACCCTGCATTAGCCTTCCCTAAACAACCCACTCCAACTACAACCCTGCATTAGCCTTCCCTTCACAACCCACTCCAACTACAACCCTGCATTAGCCTTCCCTTCACAACCCACTCCGACTACAACCCTACATTAGCCTTCCCTAAACAACCCACTCCAACTACAACCCTACATTAGCCTTCCCTTCACAACCCACTCCAACTACAACCCTGCATTAGCCTTCCCTAAACAACCCACTCCAACTACAACCCTGCATTAGCCTTCCCTTCACAACCCACTCCAACTACAACCCTGCATTAGCCTTCCCTAAACAACCCACTCCAACTACAACCCTACATTAGCCTTCCCTAAACAACCCACTCCAACTACAACCCTGCATTAGCCTTCCCTAAACAACCCACTCCAACTACAACCCTACATTAGCCTTCCCTAAACAACCCACTCCAACTACAACCCTGCATTAGCCTTCCCTAAACAACCCACTCCAACTACAACCCTACATTAGCCTTCCCTTCACAACCCACTCCAACTACAACCCTACATTAGCCTTCCCTAAACAACCCACTCCAACTACAACCCTACATTAGCCTTCCCTAAACCATCCACTCCAACTACAACCCTGCATTAGCCTTCCCTAAACAACCCACTCCAACTACAACCCTACATTAGCCTTCCCTAAACAACCCACTCCAACTACAACCCTACATTAGCCTTCCCTAAACAACCCACTCCAACTACAACCCTGCATTAGCCTTCCCTAAACAACCCACTCCAACTACAACCCTACATTAGCCTTCCCTTCACAACCCACTCCAACTACAACCCTGCATTAGCCTTCCCTAAACAACCCACTCCAACTACAACCCTACATTAGCCTTCCCTTCACAACCCACTCCAACTACAACCCTACATTAGCCTTCCCTAAACAACCCACTCCAACTACAACCCTACATTAGCCTTCCCTAAACAACCCACTCCAACTACAACCCTGCATTAGCATTCCCTAAACAACCCACTCCAACTACAACCCTACATTAGCCTTCCCTAAACAACCCACTCCAACTACAACCCTACATTAGCCTTCCCTAAACAACCCACTCCAACTACAACCCTACATTAGCCTTCCCTAAACAACCCACTACAACTACAACCCTGCATTAGCCTTCCCTTCAAAACCCACTCCAACTACAACCCTGCATTAGCCTTCCCTAAAAAACCCACTCCAACTACAACCCTGCATTAGCCTTCCATAAACAACCCACTCCAACTACAACCCTACATTAACCTTCCCTAAACAACCCACTCCAACTACAACCCTGCATTAGCCTTCCCTAAACAACCCACTCCAACTACAACCCTGCATTAGCCTTCCCTAAACAACCCACTCCAACTACAACACTGCATTAGCCTTCCCTTCACAACCCACTCCAACTACAACCCTGCATTAGCCTTCCCTAAACAACCCACTCCAAATACAACCCTGCATTAGCCTTCCCTAAACAACCCACTCCAACTACAACCCTGCATTAGCCTTCCCTAAACAACCCACTCCAACTACAACCCTGCATTAGCCTTCCCTAAACAACCCACTCCAACTACAACCCTGCATTAGCCTTCCCTTCACAACCCACTCCAACTACAACCCTACATTAGCCTTCCCTTCACAACCCACTCCAACTACAACCCTGCATTAGCCTTCCCTAAACAACCCACTCCAACTACAACCCTGCATTAGCCTTCCCTTCACAACCCACTCCAACTACAACCCTACATTAGCCTTCCCTAAACAACCCACTCCAACTAAAACCCTGCATTAGCCTTCCCTTCACAACCCACTCCGACTACAACCCTACATTAGCCTTCCCTAAACAACCCACTCCAACTACAACCCTGCATTAGCCTTCCCTTCACAACCCACTCCAACTACAACCCTGCATTAGCCTTCCCTAAACAACCCACTACAACTACAACCCTGCATTAGCCTTCCCTTCACAACCCACTCCAACTACAACCCTACATTAGCCTTCCCTAAACAACCCACTCCAACTACAACCCTACATTAGCCTTCCCTTCACAACCCACTCCAACTACAACCCTACATTAGCCTTCCCTAAACAACCCACTCCAACTACAACCCTGCATTAGCCTTCCCTAAACAACCCACTCCAACTACAACCCTGCATTAGCCTTCCCTAAACAACCCACTCCAACTACAACCCTGCATTAGCCTTCCCTAAACAACCCACTCCAACTACAACTATAACCCTGCATTAGCCTTCCCTTCACAACCCACTCCAACTACAACCCTGTATTAGCCTTCCCTTCACAACCCACTCCAACTACAACCCTACATTAGCCTTCCCTAAACCACCCACTCCAACTACAACCCTGCATTATTCTTCCCTTCACAACCCACTCCAACTACAACCCTACATTAGCCTCCCCTAAACAACCCACTCCAACTACAACCCTGCATTAGCCTTCCCTAAACAACCCACTCCAACTACAACCCTGCATTAGCCTTCCCTTCACAACCCACTCCGACTACAACCCTACATTAGCCTTCCCTAAACAACCCACTCCAACTACAACCCTACATTAGCCTTCCCTTCACAACCCACTCCAACTACAACCCTGCATTAGCCTTCCCTAAACAACCCACTCCAACTACAACCCTGCATTAGCCTTCCCTTCACAACCCACTCCAACTACAACCCTGCATTAGCCTTCCCTAAACAACCCACTCCAACTACAACCCTACATTAGCCTTCCCTAAACAACCCACTCCAACTACAACCCTGCATTAGCCTTCCCTTCACAACCCACTCCAACTACAACCCTACATTAGCCTTCCCTAAACAACCCACTCCAACTACAACCCTACATTAGCCTTCCCTAAACAACCCACTCCAACTACAACCCTACATTAGCCTTCCCTTCACAACCCACTCCAACTACAACCCTACATTAGCCTTCCCTAAACAACCCACTCCAACTACAACCCTACATTAGCCTTCCCTAAACAACCCACTCCAACTACAACCCTGCATTAGCCTTCCCTAAACAACCCACTCCAACTACAACCCTACATTAGCCTTCCCTAAACAACCCACTCCAACTACAACCCTACATTAGCCTTCCCTAAACAACCCACTCCAACTACAACCCTACATTAGCCTTCCCTAAACAACCCACTACAACTACAACCCTGCATTAGCCTTCCCTTCACAACCCACTCCAACTACAACCCTGCATTAGCCTTCCCTAAAAAACCCACTCCAACTACAACCCTGCATTAGCCTTCCATTAACAACCCACTCCAACTACAACCCTACATTAGCCTTCCCTAAACAACCCACTCCAACTACAACCCTGCATTAGCCTTCCCTAAACAACCCACTCCAACTACAACCCTGCATTAGCCTTCCCTAAACAACCCACTCCAACTACAACCCTGCATTAGCCTTCCCTTCACAACCCACTCCAACTAAAACCCTGCATTAGCCTTCCCTAAACAACCCACTCCAAATACAACCCTGCATTAGCCTTCCCTAAACAACCCACTCCAACTACAACCCTGCATTAGCCTTCCCTAAACAACCCACTCCAACTACAACCCTACATTAGCCTTCCCTTCACAACCCACTCCAACTACAACCCTGCATTAGCCTTCCCTAAACAACCCACTCCAACTACAACCCTGCATTAGCCTTCCCTAAACAACCCACTCCAACTACAACCCTGCATTAGCCTTCCCTTCACAACCCACTCCAACTACAACCCTGCATTAGCCTTCCCTAAACAACCCACTCCAACTACAACCCTGCATTAGCCTTCCCTAAACAACCCACTCCAACTCCAACCCTACATTAGCCTTCCCTAAACAACCCACTCCAACTACAACCCTGCATTAGCCTTCCCTAAACAACCCACTCCAACTACAACCCTGCATTAGCCTTCCCTAAACAACCCACTCCAACTACAACCCTACATTAGCCTTCCCTAAACAACCCACTCCAACTACAACCCTACATTAGCCTTCCCAAAACAACCCACTCCAACTACAACCCTGCATTAGCCTTCCCTTCACAACCCACTCCAACTACAACCCTACATTAGCCTTCCCTAAACAACCCACTCCAACTACAACCCTGCATTAGCCTTCCCTAAAACAACCCACTCCAACTACAACCCTGCATTAGCCTTCCCTTCACAACCCACTCCAACTACAACCCTGCATTAGCCTTCCCTAAACAACCCACTCCAACTACAACCCTACATTAGCCTTCCCTAAACAACCCACTCCAACTACAACCCTGCATTAGCCTTCCCTAAACAACCCACTCCAACTACAACCCTGCATTAGCCTTCCCTAAACAACCCACTCCAACTACAACCCTGCATTAGCCTTCCCTAAACAACCCACTCCAACTACAACCCTGCATTAGCCTTCCCTTCACAACCCACTCCAACTACAACCCTGCATTAGCCTTCCCTTCACAACCCACTCCAACTACAACCCTGCATTAGCCTTCCCTAAACAACCCACTCCAACTACAACCCTACATTAGCCTTCCCTTCACAACCCACTCCAACTACAACCCTGCATTAGCTTCCCTTCACAACCCACTCCAACTACAACCCTGCATTAGCCTTCCCTTCACAACCCACTCCAACTACAACCCTACATTAGCCTTCCCTAAACAACCCACTCCAACTACAACCCTGCATTAGCCTTCCCTAAACAACCCACTCCAACTACAACCCTGCATTAGCCTTCCCTAAACAACCCACTCCAACTACAACCCTACATTAGCCTTCACAAAACAACCGACTCCAACTACAACCCTACATTAGCCTTCCCTAAACAACCCACTCCAACTACAACCCTGCATTAGCCTTCCCTTCACAACCCACTCCAACTACAACCCTACATTAGCCTTCCCTAAACAACCCACTCCAACTACAACCCTACATTAGCCTTCCCTAAACAACCCACTCCAACTACAACCCTGCATTAGCCTTCCCTTCACAACCCACTCCAACTACAACCCTACATTAGCCTTCCCTTCACAACCCACTCCAACTACAACCCTGCATTAGCCTTCCCTAAACAACCCACTCCAACTACAACCCTACATTAGCCTTCACTAAACAACCCACTCCAACTGCAACCCTACATTAGCCTTCCCTAAACAACCCACTCCAACTACAACCCTGCATTAGCCTTCCCTTCACAACCCACTCCAACTACAACCCTGCATTAGCCTTCCCTTCACAACCCACTCCAACTACAACCCTGCATTAGCCTTCCCTAAACAACCCACTCCAACTACAACCCTACATTAGCCTTCCCTTCACAACCCACTCCAACTACAACCCTGCATTAGCTTCCCTTCACAACCCACTCCAACTACAACCCTGCATTAGCCTTCCCTTCACAACCCACTCCAACTACAACCCTACATTAGCCTTCCCTAAACAACCCACTCCAACTACAACCCTGCATTAGCCTTCCCTAAACAACCCACTCCAACTACAACCCTGCATTAGCCTTCCCTAAACAACCCACTCCAACTACAACCCTACATTAGCCTTCACAAAACAACCGACTCCAACTACAACCCTACATTAGCCTTCCCTAAACAACCCACTCCAACTACAACCCTGCATTAGCCTTCCCTTCACAACCCACTCCAACTACAACCCTACATTAGCCTTCCCTAAACAACCCACTCCAACTACAACCCTACATTAGCCTTCCCTAAACAACCCACTCCAACTACAACCCTGCATTAGCCTTCCCTTCACAACCCACTCCAACTACAACCCTACATTAGCCTTCCCTTCACAACCCACTCCAACTACAACCCTGCATTAGCCTTCCCTAAACAACCCACTCCAACTACAACCCTACATTAGCCTTCACTAAACAACCCACTCCAACTGCAACCCTACATTAGCCTTCCCTAAACAACCCACTCCAACTACAACCCTGCATTAGCCTTCCCTTCACAACCCACTCCAACTACAACCCTACATTAGCCTTCCCTAAACAACCCACTCCAACTACAACACTACATTAGCCTTCCCTAAACAACCCACTCCAACTACAACCCTACATTATTCTTCGCTAAACAACCCACTCCAACTACAACCCTACATTAGCCTTCCCTAAACAACCCACTCCAACTACAACCCTGGATGTATGTTTCCGGTGTCTCACTGGGTTCATGGCTGTTTGCGACCAGGGCCAGTTAAGGGTTTAGCCTAGAAGCCTAGTGCTAGATCTACTGCTGCTGCCTTGCCTACTCCTATGGTCATTATGACCATACAGATGTAGGATCTTAATTTGAGCCCGTTTGCTACAACAGGAAAATAATCCTAGAGCAGCAGGAAATGTGAATTATTATGTGGATTATAATGAATGAAATGATGAGAGGCTGTCTGTGCTCTTTAAAGGTCCTTTTTAACAAATATTGTCAGCTCCAGGTGCATAGGTATCAACAATAGGAACACTTAGAAAGAAGGGAAGCCGCACACATGAAAAATAGGAAAGATCCAAAACTGAGGCACCTTTTTGCACTATGTACTCTTTTGGCATCATCACCCCAAGGATGGGAAACGCTGTTGTAAGTTATTATAATTCATGGATATTTGTGTAGGTGTTGATACATTTTTCGTAACGGAAAATCAAGTCTGAAATTTCAAAGTGGAAATGACAAACTTCAGACGCCCTTTTTAAACCTCAAATACACTACAAGTTTTACATTTCCTGCATTGCAGGAAAGTTATCCTGCAACAAGGTGATCAAATTAAGATCCTACATCTGTAGGAGCATAGGAGTTGGCAAGACAGCACAAACAGATCAGGGACCAGGCTAGGGTTTAGAGTTTAGGGCCAGAGAGAGAGCCTGTATGGCTGGGATGGATGAAGGTAGGATCCACAGGATAGCGTGCTTCTGCTCCGTCTTGTCCTACCTTTAATTAGAACAATGAAAACAATGGAAACCCAATAAGCTCTAATAGCGGAGCGTGTCTAAAATGTGGACAGGACAGACATGCTCAGGGCCAACTGGCTAGGATGCAAAAGGAAGGGGGATTTTTGATGGAGACTGAGATGGAAACCGTTTTTTTTATCAGTTTCCCTCAGTCTCAATCAATGTTAGTATGAATCCGGTGAGGACTATAGAAGCTTTTTTCCCTTGCCATTGATCTGATGTAGGTCACACTCTTGAGTGGCACAGTGCTAGCCATCGCTATATAATTTTTCTGAGATTTCTGGGGCTACTCAGCTACAGCCTTCTAGTCCAGTAGAACTGCAGGCTGCTAAAACAGTGTCACAAAACCATAGGCACAATTAGACCAAGGTTGGTTTTATAGAGGGGCCATTATCACTCGCTATAAACAGCCAAGAGTCGCCCCACTCTCTCAGTCAGCTCCGACGCAGAATCATGTATGTTTTACAGGCTTCATGTGCTAAACACACGCTAAACACATGTGCTATTTATTTTGTGACGATCAGCTCTGGCCCAGACTGGCTTGCTGTTATAGATGGGTCCACACCAACCAACGAGACCACTCCAGTGGTCATTAGCAGGGAAAAGCTTTGGCTTTAAACTAAACGCGCACCTGAATCATACTGTTTTATGGGTCCTGAGTATTTTTTATGTGACTGGGTTTTTTAAACGACGTTAAATGGATGTTTGTAGTCTAATCAACACCAGTTAGTTTTAGTGGTGCTTCTCAGTGGCGACGGCAGAATTCCATTTCTTTGTTAGATATGACAACTTGGCTAAAATGAAACCCATTGAAGTTTTATCTCACTGCTGTGAGTTAGATGTGTTTTTTAATAAGTAGCTATAGTGGACTAACTTTAAAGCAGAGGAATCTAATTGAACATGCCAAGTATTCACCAAAGCTCAGGGTTTGGACGACATAGGCTAATGCTTCCATTGGAATTTGTTGATATTCACTGGTTGACTTCCTGAAGAGATACTCCACACTCAGGATTTAAATGTAGACTTTTTCATTTAAAAAGTTAAGTGTTGAGGATAATCAGGTTTGATCAGAGTGGTTGTCTGTCTGAATCTGTTAGAGTTCAACAATCTTCATTCAGAGGGGTGCGTTACCCACCACTAACTTCAGAAGAACAGATGTGCCTTACACCAGCCATGTTTGGAGGGGGCAAGGGGCTAGTTTTATAGAACGGAAAAAGTCTGAATTAATTTGCGTTATAATGGTTATTTTTCACTTCATCGCAGTGCACCCGAAGTTGTTCTGCCTCAACAGAAACCAAAAGGTAAATTGTGCTTTCACAAGTGTTTTAATTCAAGAACTTTCCATTAGAAGCTCTAGATTGAAAGGAAATTGTTCAGTAGAAAAATAAAGCTCCCTACATCTGCCTTGTGTTGAATTTACTTCAAGCACTCCCATCTTGTTTTGATAGCGAGTAGAAGAACCATCTCAGACTCTCCTGTAATACTGTGTAAAGAGTATAGGCTTGGTATTTAGCTGTATGCATCATTTAAATTAGTGTGCAAACTAAGAAAGAGATGTTGGGGGATAAGTAGTGTATGAGACAACATGAGCACAAGGGTCTTAGATACTTGTACACTGTTTAAATCTGCATGACATCTTATCCTGAGGGATGATATTGTGACTTCATCGGAACAATGCTGACTGGCCATCTAGCATTATCTAATCCCACCAGCCAGGTGCTCTCTGTTCTAGCACATCCATCCCTTGATAGTTTCTCACCAAACTGACGCTGTAATTTTCAGGTGTAAAAGAATGATATCTTTACTGCACCAACAGGACCATCAGCTTGACCTACAGTTTGACTTTCAAGCACAGAGTATCGCCTAACTTAGGGAGGATATAAAACGTCTGTGCTGGTCAGAAACGGCGCCTAAGTGTTCTACTGAAACATTCTACCGGTCCGTCAGTCTGGATTAAACTATTTATCTTGTCATGGAAGTTGAACTGCCAGAATTTAAGTGTCTCCACGTGTCCCTTGTCGCCCACACTCCAACCTTCTAAGAGTGGGAATAAAATGACGTTTGGCTTCATAAAAGACCTTCTGTAATTAGTGAACAGGTACAAATAAACAATCACAAGACACAATGTTTACCTTTTAACAACGGTAGTAGAGAAACTGCCATCCAACTCACAAGAATACACATACAGTACATGTACGCAAACACGCAGACACACAGACTCTCACTTTCTCTCTCTCTCTCCCTCTCACACACATGCACACAAACTGAAGAGCTATTCCCTCCCTGCTCCCTGACTCCTGTCTCTGTAGAGCAGAGTGGTAACTGTGGGACAAAGGTTGGGGCAGACAGCACAGGCCACCTGTTAAGAAAGAAAAAAAAAGCTTAATCAAAGTGAAGGAATCTCCATGACCCCCATGCAGATGAATATAAACCCATGGTTCTTTACAGACTCAGATCCCTCCGCTCCCTCCAGAACGCCTGCATGGGGCTGCCGCACACGTTGCCTGGCAACAACTGATGAGAATAAGGTGTTGGAACTCTTATGATTAAATCTCCTGGGGTCAGGAGGTTTGACCCCTCGGTGCCGAAGTGTTGTCGTTGTTATCCCTCCAGAAAAACCATGATGGGAATAAAGAACTTATTAGGTGGAAACTCATCTCAGTTGTAGCTGGCTTTGTTCACCGAGTTTTCCCAGATTTCTCTGATAATTCTCAGAATACTTTTTTGTGGGGGGGGGTTGATTTCATGATGTGTCTAAACTGACAGACAGTCACACAGGCAGCAGTCATGCACTGAGAGGAAACGGAGGAAATGCATAAATTGAGGTCCTGCCAGCCACAGATCCTGGTTTCTTTTCATCTTAGGTTCAATTTATTTAAACATTTTGGTCCAACCGACAAGAGGCGCGCCTTGGAAGGAATGCGTACTTAATGCCACAATCACGCTCAAATGAGTTAGGCCTGCCGAGGGATTGCTCCGGGGTTGATTTCATCATGAAAACGACCGGAGCTCCGTGCCTGTAAAAACGTCTGACCAACGCCTGGGGAACGCTTGTGAAACGATCCCAATGCTGCAACAGGTTTTTTCGGAGGAGCAGCAGGTGCAGGGAGGCTCAACCCAGGGCAGGACGCCTTTGTGTGTGTGTGTGTGTGTGTGTGTGTGTGTGTGTGTGTGTGTGTGTGTGTGTGTGTGTGTGTGTGTGTGTGTGTGTGTGTGTGTGTGTGTGTGTGTGTGTGTGTGTGTGTGTGCGTGCGTGCGTGCGTGCGTGCGTGCGTGCGTGCGTGCGTGCGTGCGTGCGTGCGTGCGTGCGTGCGTGCGTGCGCACGTGCGTGCATGCGTGTCTCTATCTGTGACACATGACGTGTCTCTATCTGTCCTCTCCTCACCTAGCTGTGTTTTCACACTGCATGGTAGGCAGCTGAACTGATCCTTGATTATCTGTTCTTAGCCAACTCCTGAATCCCCCTTACTCAGACATGATCCCACCACCAACCTCGATACAAGCATCTGTGTCATGCATGCCGCAGTGGTTTGATCTAAGCCCTCTGCCTCCAGATAGGACAATCTCATGAAGTTACGTCCATTTATTAGGAGGCTCTGACTGTGAGGGTGACATCATAGAACTAGAATTGCAAGAACAGACAAAGCCCTTCAGACCACGGTAATCTGACTGTACCAAGATAAGAATGTGGGCACAGCGCTTCACAGTGCCCTCATGGGCACATTCAATATGGCTGACACCATACCCACTCCTCTCCCTCTCCTTATCCCATCCATGCACACTCTGGTTGCTTCATGTTCGGAGAATGTCCTGGATCAGTGTGGACCTGGGATTATCATCAGGACACAGGCTGCTAAAATGGAAAGCTGCTGCCGCCTTAGAAAACATGCTTATAAGGACAGGGTGGGTGCTGTGTGTTTTCACAGGCTCTCCATGGCTCACCATCACGGCCCACTGAATCTCCATCTCCATTGCCATCCAAAGGTGACTGAATCGTAATGGTAAGACAATGAAGATGAACTACTGCACATGGGAATCATCATTGGGGAGAATGTCAGTGGCTGCCTCCTAAAAGGCACCCTATTCCCTATGTAGTGCACTACTTTTGACCAGGGCCCATAGGCTGCCATTTGGGACACAACCTTAGTTATTGTCCAAATAATAATTCAAGCAGAGATCACAATGGATGGGATGACAACAGACATGTGCAGACTAGGGCAGACAAATAGAAGTATCCAATAAAACATGATAATTCCTCCCAGTTCCCTGGCTCGGAGTTTGATTTGCCCTACTGCCCCATTGTCAGCTGGAGCTCACTGTTCTGTGGTTGATTCGCGCACCTGGCAGACTTCATTTAAGGGTGTTGATGGATCCTCTTGCAGACGGTCACAGGGAGTGACCAAGCGACCTTCCCCCTCCCACCCCCTCTCCTGCCCTCCCAGGCAGTACCCCTCTGTATGGGACAACACTATGAGGGGGGCTGTGGGGGGTACAAAGAGGGGCTTGTTTCTAACCTAACCCTCCCTTATGTTCAACATCTTGGGGACCTATCATCTTCATTCCATGGATTTTGAGTACAATGTCCGCACACTATCAGTGACAAATACAATTGGAGATGTGAACATATCATGGTTGAGGTCGGTCCTTTGCATCTTAGCTGTGGTTAAATTATTTGACATTCAGACTAGAGGAGAAATGAATCAATATTATACAAATCCATCTGTAATACTACTGCTTGGCCTGGTTCTGTGTAGGTGCGGTTGACAATGGAGACTTTAGGTCACCCTCCTACAGTAAAAAGAACCAACACAATGCTTACATTATATTGCACATCGGTGTGATTGATGAAGCAGCCACAATGGAGGGAAGTATTGGTCTGCATTATATTATTCTAAACATCAACAGTTAGAGCTGGTTAGAGAGAGGCCTCCACTCTGCTAATAGTGCCAGACATGTAAATAACCACTCCTCTGGGAATGAGACAAGCAGCAGAGGAACCACTATTCAATTCAATTCAAATGGCTTTATTGGCATGGGAAACATGTTTACATTGCCAAAGCAAGTGAAATACTGTAGATATTAAACAAAAGTGGAATAAATGATCAGACATTACACTCGCAAACGTTTCAAAGGAATAGAGACATTTCAAATGTCATATTATGGCTTTGTACAGTGTTATAATGATGTGAAAATAGTTAAATTACAAAAGGGAAAATAATTACATATAACTCTCTCTCCCCCTATATCATCCCTCCCATCGCTGGTGTTGTTGTTGGGATAGAACATACAAGTACATTATTTTGTGTTAGTGTGGCCATCCCCACACAGGTTGGAAGCGGATCTCTCAAGGTTTTCCTAAACAACGCTGCCCTCAAAACCTGTTCCGTTTATATGAATCACTACAGACAGACGCTTTTATGGCACTAACTCCCTCTAGAGGTGATGGGACAAACTGCTTCTCTCCTCTCATGGTATGGCAATGAGCATGTCTATTGCCTACCTACAGATGTTCAGTTAAGCTCCCCTTGCTAGGGGCCTTCTTTAACAAGAACACCATACAATAACAAATAGGTTAAAGAAAAATGATGCCATTGTCCAAAGTGCTTTGTTACATAAACATGCGCGCTCCGTACTGCATACCCAACTGGTTACGGCGCGTAATGACAGCATATATACGCAATACAGATATTCCTTTAGAGAGGGTCCCATGCTGACTCCCTCGAGCTGCTCAATGATCGTCTTCTCGTATTTTATCTCTAAAGTGCACAAATTCATAAACAAACTCAAGAGCCATAATTGCCGTGGAGAATTACATCAGTCTAAAATTGAATATATTCAGTAGCTTCAAAAGACGCGAGTTAAGGAGCCTGGCTTTGGGTTAATTGTATACCGCTCTTTACTCGACAGGCCCCCTCAAACCAGATTAGGCTATACTACGAAATGTCTCTCTCTCTCTCCCTCCCTCTCACTCTCACTCTGTGAGAGTTACGCGACCGCAGGTCCATCAGAGGTTCCGCTCGCTGCACACTAGACCAAGCTCGCGTGTTATATATAAGCAGAGAATGGGAGACATGTCTCTTGAAGTTTCAAGTGATTGTACATCAAAAACGACACAAAATATACAGCACGCCATGCAATAAGGCTTTCTAGCACAAGTGCACTCATTGTTTGTGTTCTTGATGATTGCAATTAGTGCCATCTACAAACAATTAAAACGTTTAAAGTGTGTTTCTCTGTAGCCAGAAATAACAGTAATCAAACATAATAAAAGCGTATTATAAAATCGAAATTAAAAGGACTATTTGGCTATAAACAGTGAATATCTGAAATTCCATAGAAATACTACGTGCGTAAAACAGCGCAATTTCCCAATGACACATTATCAACACCGTGCAAAGTAAAAGGCTTCTCAACCGAGGGGTCAAACGCGAAGGAAATCTAACGTGGGGGTGCTTGCCCTCTAAATAAACTTTCGAGCGTGTAGAGGGAGACCGCAGAGGGCTGAAGTCATAAGAGAGCGAGTTGGAATGGGGGAATGAGTATTGCACGCAAAACTGAAAAGATCTGAAACTGCGCAGATTATTTTTGCTTTAACTGTCGACCAACGAGAAGTGCGCGACAATCAAGTTGGTTCTCACCTCATCGAAACGTGTTACTTTATTACAGTTAGGTGCTGCTGCAGCCAGTGACGCGCGCGGCTCCCAGTTTTTGTCTACTCGGTTAGATGATGGGGATGACGCGATGACCTCCTACACGCAGGGCACAATAAAGTAGCCCTCACACCTGGACGTGCAGCGAACTTCGAGAGAGTATCAGTGGAAGATACAGGAAAAGGACAACTGAAACGGTATCAATATGCCAACCTCGATTATATGATCTACGCTTTCTTTCTTTGAGTATCTACTTTTTCCCGCGGTGGATGATAATCTAACGGTTTGATTGTGGGAATATGCTCACTACGGATACCTGATTTGGTCTCGCTTTGTGGCACACATGAGGATTCTATTAAGGATGTTACTGTCTAAACGGCCCAGGTGTCATTGGGCCATCGTAAATCAGACATCACTCTCTGCGCAGAGCAGGGGATTCTGCTCTTTCCAGGAATAAAACAACACATTCCCTCTGAAAAAAAGTGGAATCCAAGCTGCACTTTTCTGGAGGACATTGACATTGGCTATACAAGTCATCATCTCCGGGTTACTATGCAATTACAACTGATCTCCTTTGTTTTGATCTTGCACTGCATGGAATACACTGATTGTCAGCAGCAACCCTCTAGGCATCGGCAACATAAACGTGAGTAAAGAGCGCCCGCGCATGCAGTGAGTTGCTCGCGCGCACACACATGCTCCTGGTCTCTGTTCCATTCAACCCTACTGCAGTGTTGTAGTGCCTATCATACCATATGACATACATCTTTTCATGTAGATGTATAAATAACAGAACAATATGGGTACTGTATCAAGGTTAACCGATATGATTTGAACATCTCATACATCTTTTCATGTAGATGTATAAATAACAGAACAATATGGGTACTGTATGAAGGTTAACCGATATGATTTGAACATCTCATACTTGACAATGACATTTACAATGAAAGATCATGGCATGGCTAGGAAATATGCCTAATTGGGTTGGAATGCTTTTTGGTTAAGGTGGAGATGTAATAACATAGTCCTGTGGTTCTCTATTACAACATATGAAACGTCCCATAAATGAATGTGTCAAAACAATGTTGATAGGGTGGGTAGTTTATAATGTATAATATGATACCGTTTTTTAAGTACAGCCCGCATTTAGTTATAATCAAGGGCAACTCGGCCAATCCTAAAATGTGTTGTTTTCAGATCAATAAACTTTAATTTGAATCACTAGGCAAGACCGAGTGCCTCTGTGGAACTCACTATATTGTGTCTACAAAAGCAATATGCGCACTTTACTCTCTGCAGCGGCCAATTTTACGCACATGTCCTCAACCACACCGCAGTCAATCATTGGACTGCATGGCGTTCAACATTACATGACCCTCGGGGTTGTCATTTTTTACTGATGAAATTCAACCAGTCACTGTTCCCTGACAGTTTTCTTAGAAGTGTATTCCACAAAGCTCCACCAGCAGTGCCGGCTGCATCCCCTAGTTCCCGTCGCTCTCTAGCGGCCAGTGGCAGAGCACTTTTTACGCGACATGTCTGCCGAAAAAGTATGTTATAACTTTCTGATCTAAGTTATTCATTACATACAAAGTTCGTCTTAAGTGTATTATATTTGCATTTCACTGATGTTATGGAATGTCTGCAGTGCTTGTGCTTCCTTGACAAACTCCGTGCAACACTGAGTAGGAGCTTTGAGCATGTGGCAGCGCGTGCCATCTAACCACTGTTAGAGGATGCTGATACAGTTATCGTCTTGATTGTAATACATGTAGAATATAAGATTGTGCATCTAATATGAAAGTACATGAAAGCCTGGCCATGTTCATCTTTAAAGGGCGTTCTGTGTAGAATTGCCAAAGCTGTAACATATTTTTTTGTTTACCATAACTGTGACTTTCTGTGGTGATAATATTTTGTGGTGTTGAAAAAATGGAAGATGGAACTCATATGTTCATATTTAGTTGGCAATTCAGAATACAACAATTTTTCAGTTAGAAATTCAGAGGGGTTAGTATTTTGCATTAAATGATTTACAGTATTTCAAAGCTATGAAGCAAAACTATCATCATATCCAAAACACAACAAAGAAGCTCAGGTAAATCAGTAGACACTTTACTTATTTTTTTTTTGCTTCCTAGATGTTCAGAGTATCAGCAGCATTGACCATGGCAGGGTTCTCCAACCCCGGTCCTTTGTGTTAGTGCTGGGCTGGAACAAAAGCCAGCACTTCCAGTAGTTCTCCAGGACCAGAGTTGGAGAACCCTGCATGAAGGTATCCGTTCAGCATCTTTCTTCAAGCCTAATAGATATCTGGAAAGGTAGGCTAGTAACCAACAATAGTGGTGTTTTGGGGTGCGTCCCATACGCATTGCCTGGAGAAGTGTTTAACGTCTGAAGAACCACTTCTTCAACATGATATATCGTCTTCTTATATAAACCCTACATGCCTGTGTAGAAATTGTGGGTCCACCTTGGTTTGTGGGTGCATTCCAGACAGACAAACTGTAGGCCTCCCCTCGTGCATCGCAGCCTACTTAGCTGGTGCTAATTGAAGGAGGCCGACCTGACATGTGTGATAGTCAGACAGAGAGAGCAGGGTGAATGAGCTCTCAGTCAGGGACCTGACCATGCAGTCAACTGGCCAAAAACAGTCCACTTCCTTCTGCCCTTGATGTATCCACAAATGAGAGATATGAATGCCTGCGAGCAAACACAAGATAGCATAATGATTTCTAGAATAGAGGCCAGAATGATTTCTATGTGGTCTAGAATATAGATGCCAGATGATTTCTGTGTGTTCTAGAATAGAGGCCAGAATGATTTCTAGGTGTTCTAGAATAGATGCCAGAATGATAGTAGGTCTAAAATAGACTCTAGATGTGAATAACAGATTGGATTCCTAATAAAGGGAAAGAAGGACAGATAATGAAAAAAAAGGAGGGGGGAGATATGCAGAGGTTCAACACCACAGCGTTTGATTAAGAAAACATCTTGGAAAGGCAAACTTAATTTTTTTTAGGTCTGTGCCCTATGACTTGCGTGTTTGTCTTCATCATTCTGCTGTTAGCCATTTTGTTTATATCTACACATGATGCTCAAAATAATCATGGTTGTTTTCATCTTGTGGTCAATGATTTTAACTTTACAAGTGGTTCAAGCAGTTCATGCAATTGAAACCTCACAGTACAGACTTCACAGTACAGACCTCACAGGACAGACCTCACAGTACAGACCTCACAGTACAGACCTCACAGTACAGACCTCATAGTACAGACCTCACAGTACAGACCTCACAGTACAGACCTCATAGTACAGACCTCATAGTACAGACCTCACAGGACAGACCTCACAGGACAGACCTCACAGGACAAACCTCACAGGACAGACCTCACAGTACAGACCTCATAGTACAGACCTCATAGTACAGACCTCATGCAGGAACATTTGTGTTGTGGGTATGCAAGCCGCCTAATTGATGTTGGGCAATTCCATGGTAACAGAATAATGCTGAGACTCAGATGTCTTACTTTAAAATGTATACCAAACAAAAACTATTGATTTCAAAGTTTAACAAACTATATACACAAGGACTAGTTTTAACAATTTCCACTGACATTGTTACAAAAACCCATTTCCAGGAAGAACTTTGCATCTGCACAGATATTCCAGAAAATGTAGATTTTTTTAATTTCTTATGTAAATTGTTCAAAAAAGTAATTATGCATAGAGTTCTATTGTTTGTTAAACTTTGAAATCAATGGTTTTTGTTTGGCATACACTTTAAAGTGAAAAATCAGAGTCTTAGCATAATTCTGTTACCATTGTATTGCCCTGTTGTGTCAGTGCGAGCTAGGCAAGGGCAGGCAAAATTCCTCTGTGTTAAGAGTTCTGTGAATTAGGGGGCCTTGGCAGGAACACATATGGGCAAATGGACAGCAGTTGTAAAGATTGCTAAGATATTTCAAACACAATCTCTGTGATCTATTGCAATCTGGCAGCTAACCCTAAAGTGAAGGAGGGAAAAAAGGCCAACACCTCACCCACAGCACAATATGCCAGAGAACTAGGAGGAAAAAACACCTACTGCACACACTGATATGCTCCTTGCGTAGCTCTGCAGTGGTGAATACTGAGACTAGCTCTTACCATGTATCGCAATCCCAGAAGTTGCCCCTGAGATGTTCCCCCTAAGAACTGATATAGGATCTGCATACCTTCCCCAACCCCTTACATTAACCATCAAGGGAAACCATTACAAACTGACCATAGACCAGTGTCTAGCTCTAGCAGTAGCAATCCAATCTGTACTAAATGAGCTCAAAATATCTGACTCAGTCAGGTGCTCCCTGTCATTGCATCAGGTACTATGCGTGCCATTCTCTGGCCTTTAACCCAGCTCTTGAGTGGGCAGATGTATTACATTTTTTACCATTGTAGCATAGAAAAAAACTGCAACATTTCCTCTCTTCCCCATGGAAACATTTGTAGAATTGCTGAAAATCTGATTTAAACTGCAACACCCCCCCCCCCCCTTCACTTTAAAGCTGCAAATATTTCTCTCCGCCGCCAAGAGGGGGACACTAAAATGTTTTGCGTGCGAGATGGCGGGCTTAGGGCCCCCAAAAACCTGCACACATTAAAGTCATTAGCCTTATGAACATAGAAACTTGGTTGCAGTTTCTATGCTACAATGGTAAAAAAAATTATACATCTGCCCACTGGGCACAGAAGTCATTTCAACATCTAGTTTGATATACATTTGGTTGAGTTGCAAGCTAACATGAATTCAACGTGAAATCAACCACAACAACAAAAATCACCACATAGTTAGATTTCGGTAAAAATTTGTGTAAAATAAAGTCAAAATTCACTTGCGTTGATAACGTTTTGCAATCAATTTTCCACGTTAATTCAACGTCATCACATTCAATTTTTTGTTGTTGAAATGACGTGGTAAAAATGTTGATTCAACTAGTTTTTGCCCAGTGGGTGGTAATCAGAATGTGTGTCAAGTTATATGGCTATGATTTGATTAATGTTTGAAGTGACATTTTATGATTCCCTTCAAAAAAGCTATTATTTCACGACTCTAAAAAGGTATTGTTTACCTTAAATGTTTTTAAATAAATCATGTAAATTTGTTTGACCCGCGGCCCACCACTCAGATTATATTTTGTCCCACCAATCCCAAAAGTTTGAGCACCCCTGGTTTAAAGTAACCCAGAGCCACCTGCTAGTACCATTTTCTCATCATGCCAACCCAAACCATAATGTGCTGGCTCAGATATGATCTTTTCACGTGTCCTTTCCTGCATGGTTCCAGCAACTAAGGTACAGTAGATGCATAACCAGGCACAATACAGCTCAGTTCAGCTTGGTTCAGCTTGGCTCAGTAGTGTGAAATGGCAATATATTTCCTCAGTCAGGTACTCACTTGCAGCTCCTGCTGGTAGTCCTAGTATATACCCAACCTCTTCTCCTCTCAACCAGTCTGTCCTCATCTCCACCGTCCTCTGAGTTCAAGCTCTGTAATTCAACAAGAGTTGAGAGTTAAGCCATTTGACGTGCTGCCCTACAAGTCAGTCACACATAGCTTAAATCAGCAGCAGCAGTCAGGACGCATGAGTTTTCACTTGTGCCCAGTCCAAGATGACAGTTTATGGTAATGGAGCGCTGCTCAGTTCCCCATTTGTCTGTAGACTTCTCACATACTGTGAGGACACTATCCCTCTTTCAAAGACACTGTCCTACCCTGGGCATTTTATAGCCTCCTTATAGTAGAGACTGGACACATTTATGCAGGATTTTAACCTTTAGACCAACATTTTGGAAAAGTCTGAGTCATAACACTTTCCTATAAACATTTTGCGTACATAAAATGTTAATAATTTCAACCAGAGCAGGTGCCAACCTCCACACCAACCAACAGAGAAATTGGATGTTATTCACATTCTGGCAGGGCTTTTTTCTGAGGCTATGGAAATATCTCTGACACACGGCTTGCTATCTGAGTAGGATGTATAGGCCTACAGACAGGCAGTTTTGCAATCCCTTTCTAATCCTACCATCAGTCATAATGAAAGCTCAGCCTTTCCTTGTTTCTAACACAGTCGACCCTGTGAACCATGTGGGTCGACAGATAGGCTTATCTTCAACACGAAGCATAATGAAGATGAATTTGAGACATGTTGCAAAGTTGTCAGTGCCAGTGCCGATTACTCATCTTACTCATTTGGCTGTGTTCGCAGTGTCATGGCCAGACAGTCAGCTGGAGGTCTGTCTGAATATTGATCATTTAGCCAAATTGTGTCGTCCTTTTAGTCATAGTACAATGAATAAACTGTACTTCTTCTGCGGAGAGAGCGAGAATAAGAAGTGCGCGGCTTCTGGCGTTGCGTGCAAACCTTGGTATGCTTGACGTCTCATTTGATTATTTTTCCCTCCAAGAGAGTCCACAGGCCTGCTTGTTGCCTGTCATGTTTATTATTGAGTTGTTCTATGGTCACTGTTCCCAGAAAAATTTGTAAGTCTGTAGCATTTTATCACCACCCAAACGCTTTGTTGACTATTTGGTAACCTCGTTGCGGTAGTTGGATAGAAGTCATTACATTAATACAATTCTACACAAATTCATGCACTCAATTTAGAAGACTACAAACAGTTCATATAGTCTGAAGAGCTATATTTGTTTAAATGTAAGCAGTAGTCCCTCTTTATTTAATTGGCATAGAGAGAGAGAGAGAGAGGCGTAGTTGATTTGTGATGTGTTGAGTTGCAGTGTTGGTTAACACCTTCATCTGTCTCACTGCCGCAGTAATATATTCAAACTAGAACCTGAATTGGCATTGTCGATTCTATTAAAAACATAGACTATCCCCATTTACACATTAGCTCTGTTGAATGTAAATGATAGTGTAACAACATGTTGAGGGATGTTCCTCTGTTCCACCGTTGCTGGTTGGCTTAGTGTGGCTGGGTGATGATGCACCTTTTTCATATTGTTAAAGTCAGATACAGTACCATGTCAGTTGAGGAACGAGCGTCACGGAGGAGTGACGCCACCTGACGTAAGACATTGCCTTTTGCAATGATCATGTCGTTGTCTCAACTACTTTAGTTGAATACACTTATGTTATTATAAGGCACTCTGGATAAGAGTCTCTGCTTAATCAGTGCTTCTCATCTTTGGGTAGCAGTACCCCGTGAGGGTACCTGCCAACCTGGCCTGTACACAGGGAACTTGGAAAGGACCCATATGCCAAACGATCAGTTGTACAGGAGGAGTGGGGTACTTCAGGCAGATCAAAATGTGATGATACTGGTACAGTATCCAGAAAAGGTTGAGAAACCCTGTGCCAACTTATTGTATGGTTGCTTCCAAAATGGCAACCTATTCCTATAGTGTACTACTTCTGCAGTGCACTATAAAGTCAATGTTGTGCCATTTGAGACACATACAAAGTAAAATGTCTAAACTGACTTTTGTTCTTCTGTGCCACATCATCTCCCTCCATCTTGCCTGCAGAGATCCCAGGGGTGAGCTCAGGGTGCCAGGGAGGCTGTCTGACCTGCTCTGATTATAATGGCTGTCTGTCCTGTAAGCCCCGCCTCTTTATCTTCCTGGAGAGAAATGGGATGAGGCAGATGGGGGTGTGTCTGCCCTCCTGCCCCAGCGGTTTCTACGGCACCCGCTCGCCAGACAGAAACACATGCACAAGTAAGTTGCATGGCTATTACCAAAGACGTTTATGACCTACCTCTACTTTTACACTAAGGGACGGTTTACATAGACAGATTAAGCCTAGTCCTAGACTAAAAAGCTATTTCAACTGAGAATCTCCATGCTTTTTAGTCCAGGACTAGGCACACTATCTGTGTTTTAGTGTATGTATTAAGTCTATTTGGTATTACTGCATGCCAGTCACTCCAAATACATGATCTTCTATTATCTTGTACACTACAATCTCATAAAGAGATGTGCTTCTATATGCAGCCAATTGTCCTGTTTTAGAGTGCTGCTCATTCTAACACACCGCATGTTCAACAAACCACTTCAAGAGCAACATAAACGTGCAGGCTGTTGACTGACTGACTGGGTGTTTCAGAGTGCAGGCCGGAGTGTGATTCTTGCTTCAATAAGAACCTTTGCATGCGGTGCCGAGCGGGGTACTATCTCCACCTGGGCAAGTGTCAGGAGAGCTGCCCAGAGAGCCTGGTCTGCAGCGACACACAAAGGGAATGTGTTCCCAGTGAGTAGAATATTAGACTAATACAATATTATTAAGTACTGATGGTGTTGGTGTTAGACACGTTACAAAGAGGGGGCTAGTGTAGTGTATTAGTGTTACATATTTGTTTCTATGTCTCAATCACATGATGTAAAATGTGGAATTAAAAAGGCATATCATATTGCATTTGTTTTCTTAGAATGGAAGAATGCAGTTAAATGTAATTGTAAAGGTCTTTGTTGTGTGTGTTGATGTGATTTGACTCCAGTGCAGGTGTAATATTATGTATGTGTTGGTGTTTCAGAGTGTCCTGCGGACTGTGATGCCTGTCTGATCAATGACACATGTACAAGGTGCAGACCAGGCCTGTACCTGCTGCTGGGGAAGTGTCACCACGTCTGTCCAGACGAGTTTGCACCAAACGACAAACTCATGGAGTGTTCCCTTCAAGGTGAGCTCCAGAACAAGGAGGAGAGTGTTTACCAGTGGAGGCTGGTGGGGAAATCTGAGGATGTGCTCATTGGGCTGGAATGGAAAGGTATGGAACACATCAAACACATGGTGTGTTTAGTATCCAGCCAAAACAATAAGCCCAACCTCTGATTTAAAGTGGCACTAGCCTCCACTGGTGTTTACTTCAAATGCTTTACAGTGTCTTTGCCCTTCTATACGTGAATTTTGGTTGTGAATATCTTTGGTCTATGCCTCTTGTAACATACAGTGTGTGTCTCCCCCTCTTTCTTAATCATTTGTGCAGTGCACTGCACGGTGGGTGAGTGGGGAGAGTGGAGCCCCTGCTCCCGGTCAGGGAAAACCTGTGGATTTAAATGGGGTGAGGAGACGAGGACCAGGGAAGTTGTCCAGATCCCTTCCACCTACGGAAAACCCTGTCCCCCCATCTGGGAAAAGAAAGAGTGTGTCCTCAAGAGGAGGCGATGTCCGGGTAAATACTATAATAACTATACGGTGATCATCAGCAGTAGGACAAGTCACTATCTCCATTGTGAGTACAGTTGTAGGCTAGAGTTCCGGAACCAACTTTGTCTCTAGACTATAATCTGAAATGACTGGTCAGTCATCTGCCGCTCCTCTCCTCTCCTTAAGGGACCTGAGTTGTTGACTTTAAGAATATGCATTGTGGTTAGTGGATAATGGTGAAACGCCTGTGTGTCGTTGCTCTAACGCTTCGAATCCAGACTTTACGGATTATAAAAATATGTCAAAACACTCCTCGTAAACATTGATCTGATGATTTCTAATGAATTACAAAAAATATGTTTTCAGCTCCACAGCCCACCAGGCCCCAGCCCCCCAGGTCCCCAGCTCCACAGCCCACCAGGCCCCAGCCCCCCAGGGCCCCAGCTCCACAGCCCACCAGGCCCCAGCCCCCCAGGTCCCCAGCTCCACAGCCCACCAGCCCCCAGCCCCCCAGGGCCCCAGCTCCACAGTCCACCAGGCCCCAGCCCCCCAGGGCCCCAGCTCCACAGCCCACCAGGCCCCAGCCCCCCAGGGCCCCAGCTCCAAAGGGCTCTAGGCCCCAGCCCCCAGCCCCCCAGGTCCCCAGCTCCACAGCCCACCAGGCCCCAGCCCCCCAGGTCCCCAGCTCCACAGCCCCCAGCCCCCCAGGGCCCCAGCTCCACAGCCCACCAGGCCCGAGCCCCCCAAGGCTCTAGGCCCCAGCCCCCCAGCTCCACAGGGCTCTAGGCCCCAGCCCCCCAGGGCCCCAGCTCCACAGCCCACCAGGCCCCAGCCCCCCAGGGCCCCAGCTCCACAGGGCTCTAGGCCCCAGCCCCCCAGGTCCCCAGCTCCACAGCCCACCAGGCCCCAGCCCCCCAGGGCCCCAGCTCCACAGGGCTCTAGGCCCCAGCCCCCCAGGTCCCCAGCTCCACAGCCCACCAGGCCCCAGCCCCCCAGGGCCCCAGCTCCACAGGGCTCTAGGCCCCAGCCCCCCAGGTCCCCAGCTCCACAGCCCACCAGGCCCCAGCCCCCCAGGGCCCCAGCTCCACAGGGCTCTAGGCCCCAGCCCCCCAGGGCCCCAGCTCCACAGGGCTCTAGGCAGCCTTACTTACAGCACAAACACAACCCCTCAGTAGTGATTCAGCAGAAAAGTTTACTGTGAAGCAGAAACACACGCGACGGGGGGAATCAGTTAGTTTAGACTAATAACAGCAGCTGCCAACACACACACAGACCTGAATACACACGCACATCAACTTGTCCCTTTAAAAACCATAGGCGGTAATTTGTAAAGAGTCCTGGTTGGGTTGAATCTGTCATTTAGGCTGTGAAATGTGGCCTCTGCTCCGCCCCCTGTCTGTCGTCTTTCTCTCTTTCTCCACTTTTTCTCCGCCCTGCTGATACTCTCTCTTGCACACCCAAAGAAAACACACCACCCCTCCTTCCTCTTGAATGGGGCTCCTGTTCCCCTGTCCCGTGGTGGAGTGGGGGGCTTAGTGTAGAGTCGGTGCTGTGCTGATCGGCCTGATGGGGTGGAGGCAGGCCAGAGCTGTGGGGGGGTAGGTGGGTGGGTGGGTGCGTGCGTGTTACACACTGTAGGCCGAGACCTGGTTATCACACACACACACACACACACACACACACACACACACACACACACACACACACACACACACACACACACACACACACACACACACACACACACACACACGGTTATCGACCTTGCCCCTGTGTGTGATTACCCAGCTGCTTCCCCCGGGTCGGCCGGCCGGCTCCTGGAACATCCAGTGAGCAGAGCTAATTATCTGCTCTGGCGCGTCCCCTCCGCTCCGTGTTTACGTTCCGCATACGCTACGGGGTCACTGGTCCGACCTCCGCCAGCTCGCACTAATCCCCACCAGCCCCTCAGACACTGATACATCCTCCTCCCTCTATCCCTTCACCCCTCCATCTTCCCTCCATCGCTCCCCAAGGACCTCCGTCCTTCCCCAGACCCGGTTTATTTGTTATTTCTCCAGCCAAGTTTCGTTTTTCTCTAGAAAGAGCTCTCACTCTTTTTCACTATCTCTTCTTTTCTCCCTCTGCCTCTTTTCACCCCCTTTTCTCTCCCTGACCCTTTTCTCTACCTGTCTCGTTTCTCCCCCTTTCCTCTCCCTGTCTCTTTTCTCTCCCTGTCTCTTTTCTCCCCCTTTTCTCTCCCTGTCTCTTTTCTCCCCCTTTTCTCCCCATGTCTCTTTTCTCCCCCTTTTCTCTCCCTGTCTCTTTTCTCCCCATGTCTCTTTTCTCCCCCTTTTCTCTCCCTGTCTCTTTTCTCCCCATGTCTCGTTTCTCCCCCTTTTCTCTCCCTGTCTCTTTTCTCCCCATGTCTCGTTTCTCCCCCCTTTCTCTCCCTGTCTCTTTTCTCCCCATTTTCTCTCCCTGTCTCTTTTCTCCCCCTTTTCTCCCCATGTCTCTTTTCTCCCCCTTTTCTCTCCCTGTCTCTTTTCTCCACATTTTCTCTCCATGTCTCTTTTCTCCCCCTTTCCTCTCCCTGTCTCTTTTCTCCCCCTTTTCTCTCCCTGTCTCTTTTCTCCCCGTCTCTCTTGCCGTCTCCCTCCAGCTCTCCCTAATCGCTGTTGTTTTCTAACTTCTTCTCTTTTGGCTCTCTCCATCTGTCTTTTCTGTTTTTAAACAGAACGTTGTAACCTCCATGTCACCCCCAGTCCTCCCCCTCCTTATGAATCAGAGAGCAGGAACTCTCAATATGAATCAAGGAGGTTTTACGCTCCTTATCCACAAAAATGACAACAGGAGCTGGACTTTAAACAGGTCCAGTACTTAGAGAAATATGGAATGTCACAGAATGAATCACGGGGCAAGAACCCTCACATTTGCTCTTCCTCTAAAACAACTCTGATTTGGTCGTTTCATCTCTAGTAAGCTCTGTTGAGCTACAGTAGCCAGAGGTGTCATGTCATTTCAGTGTACAGTGTCCTCCTCCCCCTCCTTCAACATGCTTGGTTGTCATAAAAGTTTACATACATGTCCTCGCCCGCCTGCCTGCTGTCTCCTTTGTGTTAACAACTGTGGCTAATTTGTCCTCCAAACCACCGGTCCCCTATCTATCTAACCCAGCCTGAAAGTAGCCCCCTCCCGTCCCTCAGTGAGGGGGAGTGGGACAGGCGTACCGTAGCCTTCAAAGCTCCGGGCATTTCTCCTGTGGGACAATTCAGAGCTTTTAATCCCAGCCTGGCTCCCACCAAAAGCCCCCTGGACGACAGTGTGCCTGCCATGGAGGATGTTGCCCCCTCTGCGTCATTAGACTAATTATGCTCCTGCACATCCCCTCTCTGACAGCGGGCCAAACTGTTTCCCTGCATGCACACACAGGCACCCTGACACACAAACACATAGCCGGTCTGCACTCCAGTGAGCACTGAGCAGCATGATGTCTAGTACTTTATGCAACCAATGCATAGTGTAATTGCACTGCATAGGAGTGTGTGTTGGAGGGTGATCCCGAGAAACAATTTCAGCTGTTTTCTTACACTCACCGCTCTCTCTTTCATTTTCTTTCTTTCTCTATATCTCCCCTTTTCACCCCAACTCTATGTTAAAAATGGTAAACAATCAATGCCAGATGACAGTTCAATGAAAGTATCAATTCAGTTGAGATATCTATCTAGGGCTAAGCAACGTGAAAGCCAAGCACTTGCATAAACTCTTGTGAAGTTGCAACACTTTTGAAAGCTGTCCTTAGTTACAGTAATCTTATAATCCAGCTCTGTTGATATTACTTTTACAGTCATTTTTCACAGTTCTATTTTACAGTTTATATAAACCACAAGCCTGAACCTGATCATACTTTACGTAGACACACGTCACATCAAAATGTTTGTTTTATAATAACCATCCCAAAAAACACTGCCAGTCATCCACTGCAGTGTAGCGATGATGACCATGCTGGTAAGAATGTGCTAAATCTCTGTTGAAAGTATTTTAATTCAAGTGTCTCCTTCAGGTCCACTGCATCGCTGGACAGTTTATAGAATTCATAGACACAGTTCAGACAGACAAAAGCATTCTCTGATAAACATACCCAGTAATCACCTCAACACGAGCCCAGATGAAGTTGTGCCTTGGGTTTTAGGAAACCCAGAGATTATGACTAAGCCGCTTATCTTTAAATGGTTATGACAAACAAAACAATGTGTGTAGAGGGGACTTCCTGTGTTGAAAGAGACAGAGGTGGGGTGGGATGGGGGGCAGAGTCAGATTCAGAATGCTGCTCATCTCTTTCTCTCTCTATCATTTTCTCTCTCTCTCTCCCTCATTCTCTCTCTCATTCTCTCTCTCTATCATTCTCTCTCTCATTCTCTCTCTCTCATTCTCTCTCTCATTCTCTCTATCATTCTCTCTCTCTCATTCTCTTTTTCTCTCTATCATTCTCTCTGTGTGTCTCTCTCTCTATCTTCCTGTCTCTCTCTGTGGCTCTCTCGCCATCTCCATGTCTCTGTGTGTGTGTGTCTCTCTCTCCCTCTCTCTCTCTATATATATAAATATATATATACATATATCCCTGTCCCTCTCTGTGTGTCTCTCTCTATCTTCCTGTCTCTCTCTCTCCCTCGATAAATATATATATATATACATATATCCCTGTCTCTCTCTGTGTCTCTCTCTATCTCCCTGTCTCTCTCTCTATATAAATATATATACCGGTATACATATATCCCTGTCTCTCTCTTTGTCTCTCTCTATCTCCCTGTCTCTCTCTGTGTGTCTCTCTATATCTCTGTCTCTCTCTCTATCCCCTTCTCTCTCTCTCTATCTCCCTGTCTCTCTCTGTGTGATTCTCTCTATCTTCCTGTCTCTCTGAGTGTCTCTCTCTGTCTATCTCCTTGTCTCCCTCTGTGTGTCTCTCTCTATCTCCCTGTCTCTCTGAGACCCTCTCTGTCTCCCTCTCTCTCTGTGTGTCTCACTCTATCTCCCTGTCTCTCTGAGTGTGTCTCTCTATCTCCATGTCTCTCTCTGTGTGCCTCTCTCTCTTCCTGTCTCTCGGAGTGTCTCTCTCTCTTCCTGTCTCTCGGAGTGTCTCTCTCTGTCTCCTTGTCTCTCTCTCTATCTCCCTGTCTCTTTCTGTGTGTCTCTCTCTCCATCTCCCTCTTTCTCTCTCTTTATCTTCCTGTGTGTCTCTATCTCCCTGTTTCTCTGTGTGTCTCTCTCTATCTCTGTCTCTCTGAGTGTCTCTCTCTATCTCTTTGTCTCTCTCTAACTCCCTGTCTCTCTGTGTGTCTCTCTCTGTCTCCCTCGCTCACTCTCTCTGTGTCTCCATCATTCTTTTTCTCTCTATCATTCTCTTGCTCTGTCACTCTCTTGCTCTCTCTCTCTCGGTCTCTGTTACAGTCTCTCTCTCTCACACTTTCACTATCTAGTTCTCTCACTCTCTTGCGCTCACTTTCTCTCTATCCCTCTCTACACCCCCACACATTGTTTGGACCCTACACTCCTGCTGCAAGAGCAACCCACCAAACCCCTTTCAATAATGCCTCTTTCACACTGCACTATACACACACACACCATACAAACACACACATATGCCATAAACACACACTGGACACACACACACCCTACAATCTTCCTGGCCGTGTGGGATGTATAGGGGCCTCTCCTCTTCTCCTGCCCTGAGCTCAGATAGTTCAGATACAGATTACAGCTGGGGAGAGCTAGCACTAGTGCCAGCACCAGTTTTGTCTCACCTTTGAGGCTGGTGGGCTTTCATTATTCCTGCCGACCAGAGCCAGGGAAGACTAAACAGAGTTGGATGGTAGGGCCCTATATCGCACTGGCTGGACCCCAGGAATGTGCGCTGCGAGCCCTTCTCTGCCTGGTCAGGATGGAGCGGAGCTCAGAGCACGGCTGGGCTGATTAATGGTCACAGGCTGAAGGGGGGCCAGGGGGAGAGAGGGGCTCCGTGCCTACCTCAGCAGTTTCGCAATTCTGCTGCTTACACATGGACAGCACAACACGAAGAGGGCCAGTTTCAATTTGTCGATCTGTCTTTTTTCTCTCTCTCTCTCTCTCTCTCACTCTCTGGGGGGGTGTTTTATATTAATGATGTGGGGCTTTTCAGCTTTCAGTGGTAAACTCTACAACATTCCATGAAATTGATTTGTTTATGAGATGGCGAAAGAGCAGATCAACTGAGCAGATAAACTATTTAAAGGCATTCTATTTTTGACAAAGCCTTTCAGTGGAGAATTGCAACAGCTGAAATAAACCTTGCTCACAGGGTGTGGCCACTGTCTGTGATGCAAGGCTGACCTCTAGTGGTGAATAGGGGAAACATGTTTGTACTGTGCCATATTACAGTACTCCCTGGACAGCCATCATCACACCCATTCTCTCTTCATATTCATCTTATTCTGTATATCCTCATCTGAAAGTGCAGCTCCTGCCATGACCCTCAACCAGCTCTCTATGTAAAGTCATGTAGATCACTTGAAAATATCAGAGATTTAATCTACAACAGAAATCATTATAAAGAGACTTTAAAATTGATACATTGGACAGGCTGTGTATAGAAACAGAATTGTTTTCTTTCCTTGGTAAACTCAAAAGGCACCTGCAGTTGACAAACTGCCAGCAGTTGACAAACAAGTGTTTTCTGTTCTGTGTTTTTTTCCATCTCTAGGGGAAGGCAAGGGGAGGAAGGGTGAGCGGCGGGGCGAGCGGAGAAATCGTGACAACCGCCGGGACAAGGACATCCAGGGGGAAGGCCGGCGGGAGAGGAAGAAGGACAGAGAGAGGGAGAGGGGGGAGGCAGGTGACCGGGAGGACTCTGAGAACAGGAACAAGACAGAACAAAGACGCCGGAGAGGCCAAAACAGAGACCCTGTTGTCTCACCTGAGGGAGGAGGTCCTACACAGTAACGGAGCCTGGAGGAGCCCTCTCACTCCACCCCCTCTTTGTCCCCCTCGCCCCCTCAAGTCCTTGCTGAAGGGGTGCTGCTGCTACCTGTATTATTTAAATATATACTGTATATGCACAAGAGAGATGGGGTCACTCGATCGGGCCACTACAGACTCTAAGGACTTCTCCCCTACATACCTACCTACCTATCTGCCCCCCTCCACCACACACCACTGAGAGGCCGCCTCCCCCTTCCCGTCCTGTCCTCTAGTTTCACCAGACCAGAGAGACCCAAGAATGCTGTTGATTGGACGGGAATGAACAAAACTGCTCTTGTGATTGGATGGGACTGTACAGAGGAGAGGAGTGAGACATTCAAATGTGACAGTATGGGGATGATGATGTGTTTGTCATTGGGAGTCGGGACAATGTAAATGCTTGTTGAATCGGTTATTTAAAAGGGTCCCGCCCAGTTAAAAACAAACGTTTGCGTCTTGGTTTGAATGTAGGTTTAATTTGTGACATTATGTAGAATTGTTGTTGTTGTTTAAATGTCTTTATGTTTTTGTTTGTTGTTTTTTGCTGAGTAAATTATCATGGGATATCAGTAACAGAGAGACAGTCAGATGTGGTTACTGCATCCAGATGTATAGTAAACATATGAGACAAACCGACTGAATTGATTTTGTGACAGAATGAGGACGGACCCCAGTGTTTTCCTCCCAACTTATTATTGGTCATGTTTGTTCAGAAGTGTCCTGGACAAAGTGCTAGTTTGCCTATCTGTGTAAGCAGGATCTGTGCTTTCACACACCACCTCTGCAGAAATCAAAAGCATCTGTATGTCAAATAAACTATAATGGGTTTGTACTTGTCTTTGTTTTTCATTTGTTATCTTTGGGCAATTCTATGCCTGAAAATATTTTTGCTATCTCAGATTGTTCTGGCAACTGTCACATAAAAACTTAATTCAGGGGAAGGTTGTTTGGCATGCTTTTTCAATTTGTATCACAAACCATTTGGGGGAAAATCATTATAAAAGTGGACAATTTCTAAAATATATATATATTTCAGAAACAAAACACTCCATGTTTTAGAGCACACTATATGGAGTATAATGACACCACGATTTTGTCTTTATCATGTACAGTTCATGGATCATTTTACAGGGGACATCTGTAGGTCTTAAAGGGACGAATTGGCCACTTTCATCCCACAAAAATAGTTTGTGCTACAAATCTAAAAAACATATCAAACATCCTTATTCCCATATGAAGTTTCTATGTGAAAATAGCTAGAACATTCGGAGAGGCCCGTTTATTATGTGTCAACTACATCAATAAACACTCTCTGGAGACCTGCCTTTCTAATTTCAGATTGACTGCGTTTGCTTCGTTTTTGCAAGTCTTTTGAAGATATATCCATCCTTAACACGGTTGTTTGTAAGTTTATATAGGCCTTCACATAAATTGCATTAAATAGATGGTCATAGATAGCCAAAGAACTGTCCGTGACATGCTGAATCAAACGCGACACAACCTTACTTACCCTTATTCATGACTCCAATGCCATTCCATTACATTGAGCCATTAGTATGTCCCCTTCAGCCTTGTGAGGCCCGACGCTGGCCAAATGCAAATACAGTTTCGGTAACATTTGGAATTTAACTTTCATATAATCGAGAAATATTCTATTATATCCAAAAGATACACTTACTGTACGCAGTTTAGGACAGTTGCACCCAGTTGTATTTTGAGAAATACATGCGATCCAGTCAAAAATGTGGAATGGAGTAGACCAGTAGAATGGACCAATGGAAATGAGAGCGCAAGGTGAGAAGATGTGTGGTAGCGGAGGCGGTGTGTGAAAACAGCCAGGTGCAACTTTGCAAAACTGCTCACAGTAAGTGTATCCTTTTTATTTAATAATAATACAATTGAAAGAATCTTTCTCGCTTACATGAAAGTTAAGTTCCAAAGGTTTATAAAACCGTATTGGTAGAAGGATTAATAACGTTTCTTAACATTAAAACCGAGTGTTGGTATTGCAGTCGTTGATCCAGCTGTTGTCCATACATTCAATTGAGAACTCAAGGGCTGGGTACACTGTAACTAAATAGTATGAAGTAACTGGTTCCACAGCCTTTTTTTTTTTGTTTACTCAACTTTTAATTTTGTCACGTTCCTGACCTGTTTTCTGATAGTTTTTGTATGTGTTAGTTGGTCAGGACGTGAGTTTGGGTGGGCAGTCTATGTTTTCTGTTTCTATGTTGGTTTTGGGTGACCTGATATGGCTCTCAATTAGAGGCAGGTGTTTTTCATTTCCTCTGATTGAGAGTCATATTAAGGTAGGTGTGTTCACACTGTTTGTTTGTGGGTGATTGTCTTCCGTGTCTGTGCACCACACGGGACTGTTTTCGGTTTGTTTTGTACATCGTTCTTTTGTGTAGTCTATTTTCCCTGTTTTTGCGTTCTTCATGTTATTTGTAAGTTCGTATTGTTCAGGTCTGTCTACACATTCGTTTTTGTTATTTTGTAGTTTATTCAAGTATAGTTCGTGTCATTGTTTCGTCGTGTCTAATAAATCATTATGTATTCAACACCCGCTGCGTTTTGGTTCAATCCATGCTCCTCCTCAACCGAGGAGGAGGAATCTGATAACGATCGTTACACATTTTTTGTTTTCCAACATGAGAAAACGTAGGCAAAAATAATTAAACTAGAAAAGTATTATTTTACCATCAGAAAAAGGCTGTAGAAACAGTTACACACAGTTCTTTTAACATCCAATTTTTTCAACTTACATATTTGACACTGTGCAAACTCACAACCTCTTGGTTCACAGCATACCAATCTTCCTGCTATGCCACCACGTCTGTGTCAATAACATATTTGACATACATGATTGCATTGTGCATGTTAATGTCTAATGTAGGGGAGAGCGAGGTATGTTGTCACACTTCTCACACTGTCTAACATTTACTGGGCACAATACATCACAATGGTATAAATGTATACCAAATTAAAGAAGTAAGTCTTGGGCACTTATTTTGTATTCATTGCATCTTCTTATCTTATTTCAGTACGGAGCTATAGACCGTTAAATAGAGAGTGTGCATTTGTGACAATTTACCCCATAAGCGGGTAAATTGTCACACTACATCGGGTAAATTGTCACATTCGATTATCAACAAATAAGAACACAAATAATGAATTGTGATTTTAATTTCAAATTCAAAACCAAATTCAACTTCATTAAAGAACTCAAAATAAAAACAATCATGCCTAGAGAATCTAGCAAATCATGCCTTTCAATCAAAACAAGAATGCTGGCAGAGCACACATGAATTAAGTGTCACGACCACTTAACTTTGAACTTTGAAATGGAATGTTCTCTGGCGTGCACATAGATCCACGGTAATTGTTACGGTAATTGTTGGAATCCACGGTAATTGTTGGAATCGGAATGTAATGTAATGTAATGCTGCGGATAACTTGCTTAAATGTTTAAAATCTGTGGTGTACAGCAGGTCAGCCACCTGGGGGAGTCTCGTCGAGGCCTGGTGACAGACAGAGTATACATCACGAGGCGATGGCTCCATCTGCTGGACGTGCTAGGTCTCGACGGGCTCTCCGGCCAGGACTAATTGGGAGTTGGTGAGTAATCAAGGGCTGATTGCTCACCTGCTGTGCAAGTCCCATACAGCTGCCAGATGGGCAGCACACGGGAGAGAGTGGGGGAAGAAAGGACTCCCGTATAGTTGGGGACGGTTGCAGAGGTAACAGGCGTGAGTTCAGTTTTTGATCTCCACAGGATACTGCAAGACCCGGAGCCAAGAAGATAGTATCCCGGAGAGGTTCTCATGGGGGAGACCTATTATTTTCTTTTGAACTTTTATTTTAACGAACACCTTTGAAACTGAGCTAATCCTACTCTGTCTGTCTGTGTCTGATCTGTGTAAACGTTTTGACCCAACCCCCTGGTCTGCCACAAGTCTTAACAAAACAGACGAGGTGTTTGAACACACTAATGCACAGTTTTCTAACAGTCTATACGAGTACATCCGTATCTGACTAATCAGACTCATCTTCAGAGTCACAGTTCTGGCATACATAAATTGCCTGGCCTGAGGTGCAAGCATCATGGGCCCATTTGTTGCATCTCACACACTTCACCCAAATCTCCTTTGGAAGGCTGTTTGAAAATGGCTCCACACAGATGAGGCAGAAGCACTCTTCATCTGATGATGACTCTTCTACGATTGTTCTATTTTTAGCTGCCTTGTTCTTTGCAGATCCAAATTTTGCTGGGCATGTCTGCGCTTGCAATAGGCAGGGCTGAAATGGTGCTGTGGCCTGGCAGGTTGGTGCTGTGGTCTGGCAGGTTGGTGCTGTGGCCTGGCAGGTTGGTGCTGTGGCCTGGCAGGTTGGTGCTGTGGCCTGGCAGGTTGGTGCTGTGGCCTGGCAGGTTGGTGCTGTGGCCTGGCAGGTTGGTGCTGTGGCCTGGCAGGGCTGGAATGTTGCTGGGGCTTGGCAGGTTGGTGCTGGGGCCTGGCAGAGCTGGAATGTTGCTAGGGCTTGGCAGGGTTGATGCTGGGGCCTGGTAGGGTTGGGTTCTGAATGGGGCAATCTGTAACGTAGGATGGCGCAAACTCGGTTTCCAGAAATACATCCCTGTTGTAAGGTTGTACCCCAGCCACCCTAAAGCCAGCCTGAATGTTCAAGGGGGTTGCAGCCAGAGGGTAGGCGATTACAACAATCCTAGGAATGTCATAAATTGACATTGTCATCCCGGGATTATTCCTCAAGGCATCACAAGCGGTGTTGATGTGCCTCTTTAGTGGCCCATAGACAGACCTTTCTAAGGGTTGAACCCGACGAGAGCAATGGGGTGGAAATTACAGCATAATTATGCCATTTTCTTTGGCATAATTGAATCCATCAATGAACAGAAGAGACTCGTGGTTTTGTCCAAAAGGAGTAAACAGGGCTTCTCCTTTGAGCACTTCGTATGCTCGATATGTTTCAGGAAGTCAACAAAGTGCACATATTTCATCCACCCAGAGGGATTTGCCCCCCTTTGCTGCCAGATGGCCCGTTGATCAGGAATTGATCGAAGAAGTTGGCACGGGGAATATAAAATATGGAGGTATACTATTCCCTGTGGCTGAGACAGCACAGGCCAGTGTGACGAGGGTTCGCCATTTAGAGAAGGTCAGTGACCCTACTTGTTTGAATCCACGTCTGCCCACCACGCTGTAAGGTTTATGTACAGTGGTCACCCCAGTTTCATCGACATTCAAGGTTTCCTGGTCCAAATTGATATCTCTGTAGCACTTCTGCACATTGTCGAAGAAAGCATGAACATTTCATCTGTTGAAGCTACTTGCCCTGGCAAGGCTAGTTGCCTCCGGCTTTCTTAGCGACAGTGTTGGGTGCCGCGTTAAGAAGCCTGTAAACTACTCCGAGCTAGCCTTTTTCTGCCCACATTGGCACGAACTTCAGCTGGTGTGCCACAGCAAACTGATAGGCAAGTGTCACGCCCTGACCTTAGTTATCTATGTTTTCTTTATTATTTTGGTTAGGTCAGGGTGTGACGAGGGTGGCTATGCTTGTTTTGTATTGTCAAGGGTTTTTTGTATGTTTAGGGGTGTTGGTAAGTCTAGGCAAATGTATGTCTATGGTGGCCTGAATTGGTTCCCAATCAGAGGCATCTGTTTATCGTTGTCTCTGATTGGGGATCATATTTAGGTTGCCATTTTCCCTTTTGGTTTTATGGTTTCTTATTCTATGTTTAGTTGCCTGTCTGCACTAGCCATATTAGCTTCACGGTTCGTTTTGTTATTTTGTTTGTTTTGTTCAGTGTTCATTCTTTAAATAAAGAAGAATGTACGTTTATCACGCTGTGCCTTGGTCTCCTCCCTACGACGGCCGTGACAGCAAGTCTTCTGACCTCCCTTGGCGACAGACCAAAATAAATGTCAACTGACCTAGTAATATACTGAACAAGCTGCATCTCCAAATCAGGTGGAATAACCTGCCGTTGCTTTGTATAGCCAACTGTTGTTGGCATGGCTGACTGACTTTCAACTTCTTCTCTGGTAACCTTTTGACAATTCAGAGTATGGTAATTTATGTCAAAATCCTTCGCTGTACTCCTGATTGATTTGTTCTGCAACTTCACCAGCCTCACTGCCATTAACATAATGCCAGGTGGTGTGCTGCCATTCTCAGTCTTTATTTTATAATTTCTAACTATCTTTCTTTCCTTCCTTCCTTCACTTCTTTCCTTCTAAAACACACTTCCTCATTGAAATTACATATTCATTACAGGTGTATTATGCCCACCTCCCTGTCTACTATCCTTGTTGCCACAATGCAATTCATAACACCACACTAAATTCATGACACTGTATGAAGTAGTGCGTGTGTGTGTGGATATACTGTCTCATACAGTAGGCATGTAGTGTGTTAGTAGACACACACACACACACACACACACACACACCAGAGCCTGTCTTGTGTAGTCCAGGGATATGTCTGCTGCTCTAAACTATACGTGTATATATAATCATTCATTTACAGTAACATTTAATCCTATTATCAGAGCTGATTACACAATATCACAATGTTTTTTGAGCATGTTCTATGTGTCTATGTATACTGGGGCAAGTTGTCACATGTGAAGACTTGCCACTAGGTCATTGAGACAACTTGCCCCAAACTGTGTGCTAATGTTAGCTAAATCTTAAGGTTCAACATAGGACTACAGCTAAAGTATCAAAAGGCACGTTATTGTCTCTTCTACTCAGTGCAAAATTATAATTTTGAACATACATAACAAAGTTTTATTGCATAAAATGTAAAGTGCCAATTTTTTACTTTTGAAGGGGAAAAATAAGAAACTTGTGCTCACCTCAGAGTGACCTTGACCACATGTAAACAGGAAGTTGACCATAGAACATGTAGTCACACAAAGTAGCTATTTGAGATAGCGCCTCTAGTGTTGGAATTATGAACAGTTTGACAACTTACCCATGTGACAACTTACCTTGCTCGCCCCTATTCACCTTTGATTTGAACTCACAACCTGGTTCACAGCGTTCCAATCTTCCTGCTACTCCACCATGTCTGTGTCATTAACGGATGCGCTTGTATCTATGGGGATAACGTCTTTTGTTCATTCCAAGATCCTAAAGATAGATTAAAACTATCTGGCTTATCATTTTTCTTTTATCTACAATTTAGGTCTGCCGTTAGGGCTCATGATGTTCCTTGGCAGTCAGCTTTGATGCTACATCCTATGCATAAGATTTTAAAATTAAGATCAAAACAAAGGGTTTCCAAAATGTGTCTTATTTACTATCAACTTCTTATAAACCTCTTCCTCTCTATACTCTATGGAAGAGAGACCTTCCAGGTTTGGATCAATGTTTTAGTTGGGACCGCGTGTGGTCTCCTATTCAACAATCGTCTCGGAATCCTGATCACCAACGGATCCATTATAATTTTGTACACAGCATTTATCAAACTCCTTGTAAACTGTGTCATGCTTTCTGTACATTGTGCCATCTTAATGAACCTGGTGCCTTTATACACATGTTTTGGGATTGCTCTTTGGTATCTATATTCTGGGATTAAGTAGTTTTGAATTTATCCACTCTGTTGTGAGAAAATATTCCTGCATCTCCTTTTTGTTTTACTTTTAAATTATGTATCCGTTTTTCATTTATCTCTGTCAGAAGTGCATTCTTCTCGCTGGCCTAACGGCTGCAAAATAAATTATTCCTGTATAATGGAAGCCTCCACACTCACTTTCTATCCGTCAATCGATTCTCACTTTTTTGTATGTAATTTATATGGAGCATTCTACTTCTCACATTAATGGAGCTAAAGAAGAGACTTTGAACCAATGGCTTCTTGCCGGTAAAAAAACTTTGATGGGTTGCTCTGGATTTTATTTAGTATTTTGAACCGTTTATGTTTATTTAATTTGATCCCTTAGGTCCTCGGGTGGGTTGGGATGTAGGTCCTCGGGTGGGTTGGATTGGGATGTAGGGGGGATTGGGATGTAGGGGGGAGTCTCTTCATTTTGTGTGTATGTTTTCATGTTTTCTGATAGTTATTATTACTAAATAAACATTTGATCACAAAAACACGTATTTTCACCTGTATTTCTACACTTTGCGCTTCAAAGTAAATCTCAGCTCTGTTAAAGGTATACTCAATAAAAATGATACATTTAATTTATCATAGTGATTAAGGAGTAACAAAACATTGTTTTTACCTTTATTTATCTAGGCAAGAACAAATTCTTACTTACAAAAACGGCCTACACTGGCCAAACACGGGCCAATTTGGGACACCCAATCATGCCTGGTTGTGGAATAGCCTGGATTCGAACCAGGGTGTCTATAGTGAGACTTCTAGCACTGAGATGCAGTGCCCGTAGACCGCTTCACCACTCAGGAGCAATAAGCACCAGCAACATTAGACAACTATACAGAAAAATCTAAAATTGCTTAAATAAGTTAATCAAATCAATCAGATTAATTGACACAGACATGGTGGCATATCAGAATATCATGAACCAAGAGGTTGTGAGTTCAAATCCCAGGTGAGGACATGTTGGATAATTACTGTATAAATGAACATACACAGTGTGATCATACATGGCAATGTGTATCAAATATGCAAGTTAAAAACATTGTATGGTAACAGTGCTGTGTGTGTAACTACACTGAACAAAAATATATATGCAACAATTTCAAAGATTCTACTCAGTTACAGTTCATATAAGGAAATCAGTCAATTGAAATGAATTCATGAGGCCCTAAACCATTGATTTCACTGGAAATACAGACCTACATCTGATCACAGATACCTTTAAAAAATCAGAAAATCAGCCAGTATCTGGTGTGACCACCATTTTGGCCGGTGTAGGCTGTCATTGTAAATAAGAATGTGTTCTAAACTGGCTTGCCTAGTTAAATAAAGGTAAAAAAACAAAACATCTATGGACTGACCAATGGTATACACCAATGGGCGTTTTCTAATATCAAGGAACGCCCACATTAAGAAACTCCCCGAATTGTGGTCTGCAATCACTTCATATTGCACTTCTCCGCTGATTCGAGAAAATTGTAACGTGCGTGTGCTGTGCGTGATTACGTACAATAAACGTAGTCATCACGTTGACAGGCTAAATACACTAGACTTACTACGTTGCTTTTTGTGAAGGAGGAAAACAGACGGGTGAGTTTAACTTAACATTTCTCGCTATGCAGCTAATTTAGATAAATGTGTATGATTTAAGGTCAATGTAATATTTAACAAGACAAGAGGCGCACAATGACCGACAAATCTAACATGCGAAATTACAGTCTCGGCTAAGAGAGACGTGACTAGTTCTGGCTTTCTTTCTCGACTGAGACGGCAAGCTAACGTTAGCTAACTAGCTACGTTGTCAGTCCTAGATACTTGGATACAACATGTATCATTGTTTTGATTCCTCCTGAGGGTGGGTAACGTTAGTTCAAATTAAAGTTAACAGACTAACTAACGTCAGTTTGTCGCCTTTTCAATGCGAATAACAACACCGTCACCGAAAATATCAAAATATTGTGGCCGTAACTCGCTACGTTAACGCTATGTAAAAAGAGAATGCTGTCGAGTTTGCTAGCTCGGAGATTAGTTAACGTTAATTAGCTAACGCTACATGGCTAACGATGGTTTACCCTCGAAGGGGGGGGGGGGGGGGGGACTGATGTTCGTTAACGTTAGCTGTCTTAGTTTTTGGTAGGACTGTATCACGACATTTTTTCCATGGCGCAAATTTTAAAGAAGCAGACTCAACTCTTTGGTCCATGTAATATCCTGCTGTATGTAAAATAGTTAGCTATAGCTTGGAAAATAAAATATTACACTGGGTAATAAGTGACACTGGATGACAACATAATGTTTTGTTTTTAACATTAAGACTGTACTCCAAAATAAGTGAAATCTGCTTAATGTTTTGTTTCCTTGCCGCGATACAGGTCCTGTCAGTTAACTAGCTCACATACTGACCACACTGCTCACGTCTCTTGCATGAGCGTTGCAAAATAAATTCAGACATGCATGTTAGTAAGGGCCTCCTGAGTGGCGCAGTGGTCTAAAGCAGTGTTAGCTGTGCCACTAGAGATTCTGGGTTTAAGTCCACGGCTGGACGCAACCGGAGACCCATGGGGTGGTGAACAATTTGCCCCGCGTCCTGGTTAGGGGAGGGTTTGCCGGCAGGGATGTCCTTGTCCCATTGCACACTAGTGACTCTTGTGGTGAGCTGGGTGCAGTGCACGCTGACATGGTCGCCAGGTGTACAGTGTTTCAACGAATCAGTGCGGCTTGGTTGGGTTGTGTTTCGGGGGATGCACGGCTCTTGACCTTCACCTCTCCCGAGTTCGTACGGTAGTTGCAGTGACGAGACTGTAACTACCAATTGGCTACCACGAAATTGGGAAGGAAAAAGGGCAACAAAATCAACTGTTATTAAATCATTGCATCCACACTGCTTGCACAGGTCAACGAGCGTCTGCGTAGCCAGGCGCTAAAATAGAACTTACATGCTGACCAGACCGGTCGCGTACGCGAGCTTTGCAAAATACATGTACACGTTATTCAATCATTGCACCCACACTGCTCGCGTGCACCTGCGTGGCCAGGCGCTAAAATAGAATAATTGGTCCTATTTGGGTGAATTGAAGATGAACTTAGGTCCAAACTCCAGTCGGTTGCAGTAATGCACCTCAAGTTGGTTGCCAACTGCCATATAAAGTCCAAAATATGTCATTGTTAACTAGCTAGTGTATCGGGACCCTGTTCCGGTCATTTCATGAATTAGTTGAAAATAGTCAAGTATAAATAGTCTTTGTTTTCAGATAATTTAAATCGACTGCTGATATTGTCATTCCCGTATTGTTTACTTTCCCGGAATCGTAAGTTAATCTATCGATTAAAAAAAGTCTGTGCTATAACCTTTGTTTCCTTTTGGCAGTGAGACATTTGAACAACCACCAATAAGCCTAATGCTACAGTGGCAACATTAGCAGATATTACAGTAAGTAGCTACTACAGAATCTCTGCCTGTCCTGTGTGTAGCTAAATAAACTGCTTTAACTTGTTCAGTGTATTGGATGATTTAATTTGACAACTATGACGCTAGTAGTTCACATTAACATCCTTTTCTGTGTCCATAATGGTCTCTTTGTCCACTCCCCCACCCAAAGTACTTCCTAAGGATGGCTAGCTGCGGTGAGGTTGACCACTCTGTGAGCTCGCTCCCATCCAGTAAGAAGGGGAGTGGTGACTCTGCCTGCTCTGATTCTGGTGGCTCATCACCTGCCCTTCCTGTCCCAGAATGTGCCATTTGCCTGCAGAGCTGTGTCCACCCTGTCCAGCTACCCTGCCGCCATGTCTTCTGCTTCCTGTGTGTGAAAGGGGCGTCCTGGCAGAGCAAGCGCTGTGCTCTCTGTAGACAGGAGGTTCCCGAGGACTTCCTGGAGCACCCCACTCTGCTGTCCCCCGACGAACTTAAGACCGGAGGGCGGGGTGCCACAGGGGACAATGCCTGGTACTATGAGGGGAGGAACGGCTGGTGGCAGTATGACGAGAGGACCAGCCGTGAGCTGGAGGACGCTTTCTCCAAGGGCAAGAAGACAGCCGAGATGCTGATAGCTGGGTTCCTGTACGTAGCCGACCTGGAGAACATGGTGCAGTACCGGCGCAATGAGCACGGCCGCCGCCGCAAGATAAAACGGGACGTTGTGGACATCCCCAAGAAAGGGGTGGCGGGCCTCCGTCTGGACACCGAGGGCGGCACGCAGGGGTCCGCTGCGGCAGGGAGAGGGAACTCTGCAGACGGGGCTGATACTTCAGCAGCCGCAGTGCAGCAGGCTGCAGCAGCTCCAGCTGCCTCCACAGTCCTGTCTGCTCCTGCCAGGCCTCCCACCTCTCTGGGGGGGCAGGCTGGCAGCCCGACCAGCCCCTCCCTGGAGGACACCCTGGCCCTGCTCCACATCAGCCCCACAGATGCGCCGGAGAGGGCGGAGGTCGGGGAGGGGGAAGAGGAGGCCACTGCCACACCCTCCATGTCATCTGGTCCTAACACTTCTGTGGATGGTTCTGGGGACTGGAGTGACGATGAGGGGGATGGGGAGGCAGTGGAGCCCCAGGAGCAGAGACTGCGTTTGGGGGAGAGCCCAGAGGACAGGTCCCCCCCTGGGGCTGAGGCCTCCAGCACCAGTAGTGTGAGGTCGCGAAGGCCTGACGGCCAGTGTACTGAAGTGTGAGCTCAACTCATCCTGAACCTCTTTACTGTAGCTAACATTCTCAGTTAATATAGGACTCTGAAACCGATTCAAATCAACCCCTGCATACAACTGTCTCAAGGCAAGGAGATACTTCCATTTATATTAGACTTTAAAGATGAAAATTATCACTAATTTTCAGGGGGGTAGTCTAAATTTACTGGTGAGCCTTGGGAGCAAAGTCTTTCCCCATACAACTTGTTAATTGAGTGTTGAGTTGTTTCGTGTAAGTTGTTTGAACATCCCCGTGCCTCCAGACAGTGTGTGTGTGATGCAGCCGTGTTGAAAGATGGAGACTTTTTATTTTAAGAGACATGGGGTGGCAGGTAGCCTAGTGGTTAGAGCATTGGACCAGTAACCGGAAGGTTGCAAGGATCGAATCCCCGTACTGACAAGGTAAATCTGTCGTTCTGCCCCTGAACAAGGCAGTTAACCCATTGTTCCTAGGCAGTCATTGAAAATAAGAATTTGTTAACTGCCTTGCCTAGTTAAATAAAGGTACATTTAAAAATGGGGTAGCGGCCTTTTACCAGCTAGTCAACCGTTGTTTTGATCGGATCAGTGGTTGTTTTCCTCTCTGCAGCAGCTTGGTGTGTTGCGCTCTAGACTGCTCCAAAGTGATTAACACCTAGCTCCATGACCTCTCTGATCAAAGTCAGACAATATTTTAATTTAAGTTGCTGATTATTCATCTGAAATGCTAGTCTGTTTCATAATGTGTGCATGTGTTTTAAGAGAGGGGTTTGGTTTCTTGAACACTACTGGTGAGGAGGGCTGGTGTTTTAGTTTTTTGTTTAACTGTCTTTATTTTATTTTTCTCTGGTTGTAAATTCTATTGTCTGATTACTATGACGAGAAGAGCAATTGTTGCTAAGTGGCTTGCTGGCTGTCTCCAGCAACACCACTTGAAGTTTTAAATGTTATTGTGTTTATATTTCTTACCAGCCCAGCTTACTGTCATTGTCATCTGTTCAGCTCAATTTTACTGTCATTAAGATAACCGTTACTTTATGTAAGGATTTTTGGTTTGTAATCTTTTGTTACATGGTTTGTAATTTTAAATAAAATGTGTGTATTCATCAACCCAAAAGGTTGAGTTGGGAAGTATAGTTTTTGTTGAAAGCAAAAGACAAGCTGGTCACATACCAACACAACTAGCGACATGCAAGAAATAAGCTCTCTTGCATTGTGACCAGATTTGATACATTTTTTCCCTGAAATTTCTCATGTGACAACTCTACATTATATATATACAAGTATGTGGACACTCCTTTAAAATTAGTGGATGTTGCTATTTCAGCCACACCCGTTGCTGACAGGTGTCTAAAATAGAGCACACAGCCATATGTTCTCCAGAGACCAACATTGTCATTAAAATTGCCTTACTGAAGAGCTAAGTGACTTTCAATGTGGGACCGTCATAGGATGCCACCTTTCCAACAAGTCAGTTGGTCAAATGTCTACCCTGCTAGAGCTGCCTTGGTGTGCTGTCATTGTGAAATGGAAACGTATAGGAGCAACAACGGCTCAGCCACGAAGTGGTAGGCCACACAAGCTCACGAAACGGGACTGCCGAAGTGTGAAAACATCTGTCCTAGGTTGCAACACTCACTAACGAGTTCCAAACTACCTCTGGAAGTAATGTCAGCACTAACTGTTGGGAGCTTCATTAAATGGGTTTCTATGGCTGAGCAGCGACACAGAAGCCTACTTCCTGTTTCAGTATGACAGCAAAGTCCATACAGAAATGGTTTGTCGAGATCGGTGTGAAAGAACTTGACTGGCCTGCACAGAGCCCTGACCTCAACTCCATCAAACTCCTGTGGGAGGAATTAGAACGCTGACTGTGAGCCAGGGCTATTTGCTCTACCTCACTAATGCTCTTGTGGCTGAATGGAAGTAAGTCCTGCAGCAATGTTCTGACATCTAGTGGAAAACCTCCCCAGAAGAGTGTGTAGGCTATTATAGCAGCAAAGGGGGGACCAACTCCATATTAATGCCCATGATTCTGGAATGAGATATTTGACGAGCAGGTCCCACATACTTTTGGAACATGTAGTGTACCTCACCACTTGCTAATACCATGCACCTGCTGCTCCTGCCCTGCACAGGTCCACTCGGTGCAGTGTAGCGTACCTACTTCAACAGGTTCCAGCCCGCTCTGAATTCATCTCACACCCTGGTTTGATATTCTGATCACGTATCTGTAAGCAACACCAAAGCCTGGTGTTTGGCCAGGAAACACATGACCTTTGTAAAGGGATGGGAGAGGAAGACAAAAGGTGGTTGCATCCAAAATGGCTCCCTATTTAGTGCACTACCCTTGACCAGGGCCCAATATGTAGGGAATAGGGTGCCATTTGGGACGTACCCCTAGCGGTGTGTTATCCAGGGACCAGAGACCTGACAGCTGGGTTCACACCATAGTGAAGCTTGATCTATCAGGGAGGGAAAAGGAGCGGCTGACTAACCTAGATTTATGCAGCAGGATAAACAATGTTTCTTTGTTAGATTATTCAGGATTCACATGCATTGGAAATTGTAGCAGTAAGACCACTATGTGTGTTTCTGTTTTATACAAAAACCTTGTCGGGTTCAATCCAAATCTAACAGATGATCGGATCTTCCAATCTTTGAAAACATTGTGACATATTTTGGTGTTCCACAAAGTACAATACAAAAGATCAACAGGGATTTTATTCACATCAACAGCAATAGAAAGCATTTTGCTTGAAATACAAATTGATTTTACTTTGATTTGTCATTATAAAATGTTGTACTGTATCTTATATGAGTTATATTTGGATCTATAAATTGCAGTTATCTGCCAAATAACATTTTACTTTTAAAAAGAAGCACATTTTGATACCTGAATGTAGCAAAGATAAACAGTATTTTTGGCTTCACTCCAGTCCACAGCCCCATGCATAAATGCATAGTTTTGTTCAGAATATAAATAGCAGTTACAGTAGAAAATATACCATATTATGTTTCAGTGTAGCATGTTGAAATAGCTTAAAGTTATCCCTTGAAGTTTAGTAATGCTCTTGCACCGCAGGCCAGTTGAGAACAATTTGTTGAGGACTAACAGATGAAAACAATGTCTTTGTCCTTCATTTGTGTCCAAGCTGATTCTCAAGGGTCTCCATCCTTTTTGACACAACATCAAGTATTTACACATTAAGGAAGTTATTGATTTTAAACTAAACATATGTTCAAACGTAATGGGTGCATCCTAAATGGCAGCCTATTTCCTTTATAGTGAACTACCTTTGACCAGGGCTGATAGGACTCTGGTCAAAAGTAGCACACCATACAGGTTACCATTTGTAAAGCATGCAATGTCATGGCAATATTAAAGCTCTTATCTAAAGTATGCACACCACCACAGGGCTGTAAAGGATATTATTCTGGGTCAGTCTCCTAAGCTGTTCGTTGACCTGCCTCTGGAAGAGCATCACGTTCTCACACTTACACAGGGGAGGGTTTCTCTGTTCACAGACAGACACAGTATGGATTGTCTTTTAGGAACAGACTGACACAGATCAAGTGCAATACAATTATTCATTCCCAGAGCCTCACAATATACTGTACAATGATAGGCTCCAATGGTATGGTTTCTGTTGTACTTCATAAAACCACCTGCAGGTGGCAGAGATGTACAGCATTTTCCCCCTGAACATAAAGTACTTACCGGCTCCTCAATAAATATTTCCTGAAATGCAGTGCATGAGAGAAAATCGATCTAACACACATTTTAAACTGGGTGGTTCGAGCCCTGAATGCTGATTGGCTGACAGCTGTGGTATATCAGAGGTATACCACGGGTACAACAAAAAATGTGTATGTAATCCTCTAATTACATTGGTAACCAGTTTATAATAGCAATAAGGCACCTCGGGGGTTTGTGGTATATGGCCAATATACCACGGCTAAGTGCTGTTCTTCTGCACGACGCAATGTGGAGTGCATAAGAACCGCCCTTAGCCGTGGTATATTGGCCATATTCTTATGCACGACGCAATGCGTAGTGCATAGGAACCGCCCTTAGCCGTGGTATATTGGCCATATACCACACCCCCCAGGCCTTATTTCTTAAGTATAAAACATGATATGGAAGTCTATAAGCATTACCTTCATAAACAATCTGATTAGTTCTAAGACGTTATATGGGTTTTGGGGCATTTTTGATTCAGTATTTGTATTTATAGAATTCATAATTTATTCAAGATGAGAGGATTTGTGCACTGTGCAGGAAAGTGTGAGGAATAATTAATAATGTGTAGCTGTGATGGATCTTTAATAAGAAAGTTATTTTAGAATGTGTTTTATTAATTGGGTACTTTTACATATCCGTGACTTCAATTTGTCTGTAATTTCTGCCATGTTGCTAAAATCTTCAGCATAGTACAAATGCTTATCATCTGTCTCGGAAGCAATTTCCCTGAGCTCCTCTTCGATGGCTTTACCAACACCAAGTGCATATGTCGTGATACCCGGGGGCGGAGAAGCAGGTCAAAGGTCAGAAGGAAGTGGATGAATGACTCTAAGAGAAGATGGTACTCTATTAAAGGCTGTTTAAATGGCTCTGCAATCAAATCAAGTTCAGCAAACACGATGTAAGAAACCGTACCAGCATCCTTTGCCTTAGTGGCCCATTTCGACACATCATCCTGGGATCGTCCGTCGGTGAACACGATGCTGACCCGTGGCATGTCGGGCCTGGCCCCCTCCTTGGCAGAGAAGCTGTACTCAAACATGTGATGCAGGGCAGCGCCCGTCATGGATCCTCTGCCCATGTACTGCATCCGTGACACGGCCCTGTTGATGTCCCAGCCTGAGGTATACTGACCCAGGATGAACTCTGTGTGGACCTTAGTGGAGTACTGCAGCAGCCCCACGTGGGTGCCCGTGCCGGACACGTCCAGAGAGTCCACGATGCTGTTCACAAACTGCTTGGCAAGGTCAAAGTTGGCCGGTCCCAGGCTCTTAGAGCCATCAATTACAAATACCAGAACCATCACTCCATCTGAACACTCTGCCTCTGCCGTAGTAGAGACAAATAGTGCTGAGTCGTCACGACACCCCAAATCAACTATACTATGGCAAGACAGCAGCAGAAAGTACTAGCCTACATTACTTAAACAATGTTGCTGATAGGCTACTAACTGGCTCATTTTACAATAATGGACCAACATTATGAAGACCTGAGTGGGGGGACATATTATTATTTTTATCCAGTCGGATAAACACTCCAAACAGCCTACCTGACCGCTTGGAGGCGTCCACATGGTCCTGAAGCACCCCTTTGCATCGTTTTGTATCACATTCCAATGATAAAACTGGGGGGGACAAAAATGCAATTTCAGAATGTGCGGGGGACAAGTCCCCCTGTCCCCAGTGAAAGTTGCACTCCTGGTGCAGGTCATATTGAAATAGTAATAAGGATCATTCTCATTAATAATGGAAATGTGTGTTCTCTACTCTACTCCAGGCTTCATGGTACCAAATACATAGTCATTTTAATGCAACATTGGGTAATAATGTGCATGAATATCCATCTATCTACCTATCGAGGACTACTCTTACTTCCTTCATGACATGTGCCTGTCACTGTCAGACAGTATAGAATATTCCTCTTAATCCAGGAAAAGAACACCCTGGACTAGAGGGAGCATCAGGACTAACCATGACCTCATAATCACAACTCACAAATTATGTAACATATAAATACCAGGATGGAAAAACACTCAGTCACAGTCAGACCCATTATAAAAGAGGCAGTTAGGTGTATATTTGAAAGCAGTCCAACTTCCCTCAGTCACATAAGCATTAATACGAAACATTCATTCTAACATATCAATTCAAAGGGATGTGAATCCATTGGGCCAAAACAACATGATGCATAGAGAAGATCCTCTTATTACTGTGCAATGTCCAAAAGATCTGTTACCGCACAGCTGACAGTAAGACATGGAAGCATGCCATGGACTTACTCTTGCAGGTTCTGTTATCAGGTCTGAGTTTGTAGCTTTCTCGACATCTACACACAAATTAATCTTCAGTGTTCACACAGTCATGCTCACACCCATGGTTACCAAGGGAACATGGATCAAGCTCTGCAGTAAGTAAAAGTGATCAGACCCAGTTGTTGAGGTCAATAAGCAATACCTGCTAGTATTTTGAAATCTAAGTAAAATGTTGAAAACAAATGATATTTCTGCGTATTAGGTGAGACTGAGATACAGAAAAACAGAAAAATGAATCTTCAGTGTTCACACAGTCATCTGGTCGCCAAGAGCACAGTGGTCAATCTCTGAGAGGTGTTAGTCACATCGGATACAGAGATAGAAACAAGGCAGGAGAGAGAAAGGGACAATGCATACTAATATTCTTTCAGGGAATTAACACTTCTACACTGTTATATAGAAATATAACAGTGACTCACATATTCACTACATTCAACAAATAAATACATTACAAATGTTTTCCTCAACATTGCCCACACAGTGAGCACAGCACCCTATTGCTGAGTCCTCCAGGGACTGATATTTTAAATTAACAGTTTCTGATTGCTTTATTTGTTAGATTCAATATATTTTAAACCATTTTTAGAGGTGTACTGGCACTTCCATCTCAGGAGGGGGAGGTTGAGTACAGTGTCGTTAATAGCACAGTAACACAGTTCATATAACCAGAGGAGTGATGAACTTACTACTGCAGGTCTTGCCATCGCGGTTGAGAACATAGCCCCTCGTGCATCAACAGATGTAGGACTCAGGAGAGCTGACACAGTCATGCTGACAGCCATGGTTCCCCAGGTCACAGTAATCTATTCCTGACGGGAAAAGGTAGAGACACACATAGATGGGCTTGAATTCATACATTATTCTCAGGATGTCAACAAGAGAATAGGTGCCTTTAATTTGAAATGTTCTTTATTTCCTGTAATACCAGTTGTTTCTGCCTATTTTTTTTAAGCACTTACAGATTATGATTAACACACAGGGCTCTGAAATCAATATCCAAAATGTGTTAGGATTGTAATACACTCGAGAGGTGTGCTTTCTGAAGTGAATTGAAATGTTTATTGTGCAATTTGCATCGGAACATACACTCTTAGAAAACAGGTTTGTTCGGCTGTCCCCATAGGAGAACCCTTTTGGTTCCATGTAGAACCCTTTCTACAGACCAAACCAGATGGATTCCTGGCTGTCTGTTATGATCTCTTAGTATTCTGACACCCTGGACACACTCCCCCATATGTCAGCAGCCAGTGAGATGATTCAAAAAGCCCACTTCCTCTTGGAGATCTCCCCCATGCTACTCTGGAGTCTGAAGTTCCACTAGAGAACTAGGGGCATGTCCAAATGTGGGTGAACTTGGACCTCCGTCTGGCAACAAGATAGACCAAATACTGTATTAGAGTTGGACTGATCTGGGACATTCATCCCTTCAACTGCTTAAAGAACTGATTGTGCACACTACAATTGTCAAGCATAGTTGCATCACTGAGCCAGTCCATGAATTGAAATGTAACCCAAAACAAAGTATTTGTTGTTTTCAGTATAATAGACCATCAGATTTGAGCAATGAAAGGACATGAAAATCTGGAATTCAGGTTAACCTTCACAAGCAAATAAATTACTTGTTTTCAGGGTAAATTCATTATTTTTGTTCTATGTTAACTTTAGTCATAACCACAAAAAAAGAAAGATAGAAAGAAAGATAGAAAGAAAAACGAAGAATCTCACTTCGGCATGTCCTCTCGTCCTCGTTGAGTTCATACCCAAGCCGGCAGCGACACTTGTAGCCTGGTACCCCTGCCACATTGGCACAGATATGGGCACAGCCATGGTCCACCACATCACACGGGTCTTCCGCTACAGAACCAGGAGGACCACAACATAGGCAAAGACAGGATTGAATACTACTGCTGTAGCTAACCCTAACCCTAAACCTTCCCCTATGCTTCTGCTGCTGTTCACTCACTGGCAGGTCTTGCCATCGGAGTTAAGGGTGTAACCCCTTCTGCACCGGCACATGTAGGAGGCTGGGGCGCTCACACAGAGGTGATCACACTGATGGTCCGTCACAGAGCACAGGTCTGTACCTAATACATACACACATACATACAAATAATACATCCTTACAATCTCCATCAATATAATGATTAAAGCACATGAGTGTAATGACAGATGAGCAGAGAGAAAACACCTCCACACAGATTGGACAGGAAGACAGAGGTGAGGGTCTCTATCTGGCTGAAGTTGGCCACCAGGTACACATACTCCGAGTGGGACTCACTCCTGATGGCCCACAGCGTGTTCATATCCACCCTGCCCACTCCGATGGCGAAGATCTGGATGCCCGCCTGCCGGGCCTGTGCCGCCACCTCCTCCACCGTGTCCTGGGGGCGCCCGTCCATTACGATCATGGCGATGCGGGGGATGTGCATGTCGGCGGGCCGGGCGCCCTCTGGCTCGGTGAAGGCCGTCTCCATGGTGTACTGGATAGCCAGGCCGGTCATGGTGCCGGTGGCCAGGTGGTCCATGGCCTTCACCGCCCGCTCCACATCTGCCTTGAATACAACAGTTCTGTGTTTGTTAATGTGGGTGGGTTAGTTTATTGGGGATTCTTGTTACAGACTGTTTCTGTGTAACTGTACTAGGAAAACCAAATAAACATATTGTAAAAAGAATACAGTATATCTGAGAGAGAAAAGTGCAATGCAATGTCGATAATATTTCGCATCTTGTTTTGTTTTGTCTTTCATACCATGATATTGTTGTTGTAGTTGTTGTTAATGGTAATCCCATGTCCACTACTACTATTATTATTACTATTATTATTATTGCTGTTGGTCCCACAATTTATTTATATATAAATATATCTATTTTGTACATGTGTGTCTGTGCCTGTGTGTGTGTCTCTTCACAGTGTATTTTTCTCTGTTTTTTAAATCTGATTCTACTGCTTGCAGCAGTTAATTGATGTGGAATAGAGTCCCATGTAATCATGGCTCTATGTAGTATTGTACGCCTCCCATAGTCTGTTCTGGACTTGGGGATTGTGAAGGGACCTCTGGTGGCATGTCTTGTGGGGTATGCATGGGTGTCCAAACTGTGTGCTAGTAGTTTAAACAGACAGCTCGGTACATTCAGCATGTCAACACTTCTTACAAAAACAAGTAGTGATGAAGTCAATCTCTCTTCCGCTTTGAGCCATGAGAGATTTACATGCATATTATTAATGTTAGCATTTACAGGCCAGCCGTGCTGCCCTGTTCTGAGACAATTGTAATTTTCCGAGGTCCCTCTTTGTGGCGCCTGACCACACAACTGAACAGTAGTCCAGGTGTGACAAAACTAGAACCTGTAGGACCTGCATTGTTGATAGTGTTGATTGTGACACAAACCACAGTATTTAGCTAGCACCACATTTCCTTTAGTACCAGTAATCTCTGCTGGTCTTACCCACTGAGTTGGACTGGACGGCCGAGTCATTGCGTCCTCTGGACAGGACGGATGGTCTGGGACGGCGTCTGTCTCTGTGGTCCACTCGGACTGCATCGCAGCAGAGCAGGCAAAGAGCCCGAGGGCCAGGGACCTCATCCTTGACCAGGGGGATCCACAGACGGATGGATGGACAGACAGCAGCTGGTAAAACAATTGCGAAGACAACCAACTCAACCTCCAGTCCTGAGGATGAGTGCACATCAACAAACACAAACACTGACAGTCACTGACAGGGAGACTGGGGATGGGATGTCAGTCAGACTCTAGAGGAATTATAAATAGGAAGCACTTTCACCTCCAGATTTCACCTCATTTAACCCAGAATGGTTTCCATGTCATAGCCGCACAGTACGATTAGGGTTGTGTCCCAAATGGCACATATTGCCTATAATGGTCAAAAGTAGTACACTTTATAGGGAAAAGGGTGCCATTTAAGATGGAATTACAGCTACAATGTATACAACACATTCCAGACCTAAGCTACCAGTGAGGGAGTTCCACAATCTAATACAAAAACATACACCAGTTCCCTTCAGTTTATGAACTGAAATGTAACATTGGCTGCTCCTGGGTGTCTTCCCACAGAGTTATTAATACATGGAACTAAACTCCACTCTGAGTTGAGATGTTTAGATGCTCCAGGTGGTTTGCAGTGATTTAAAGCGGTCTATAATACACAGCAGACTGTTCCTCTGTTATCGCTCCCATAGACCCCTACATACACCCTGCTGCTACACTCAACACACAGCTGTTGACTGTACGGGCCATTCTTGAAGACATACCATGGCTTTAAAAGAAATAGCCATTCCAGAACACATATGTTCTATTTAACTAGGCAAGTCAGTTAAGAACAAATTTTTAGTTATAATGACAGCCTACACCGGGCCAATTGTGCGCTGCCCTACTTGAGTCCCAATCACAGCTGGTTGTGATACAGCCTGTATTTGAACCAGGGTGTCTGTAGTGACACCTCAAGCACTGAGAGGCAGTGCCTTAGACCACTTCACCACTCTGGAGCCTGAGTGATGAGCTGATTACACTGAGTTGTTCCTTAGTCTGTTCACAGGTCTGAGATGTAAAGGAGTACCAGCCATGTTTATGATGACTGTTAGTGACCTGAAGCAAGCAGGGTCACACACTCATGGAACATCAATTCCTGTACAACTACCACAGCTGCACAAGCATTTGGTAAGTGAAAAACCAGTGAAAACAAGAGACACAATGCCAGCACATGCCAGAGATTGATACAACAGTTGTTGCTATTACTCATTGAGTCTGTAATTGAAAATGAACAATAACAATATTTTTTAACCTTTTGTCATGGCCATATTGTATCTTGTCATCTAATGTTGAATCTCAATCAAACAGTCTGTGGAATCTGAATCATGTTTACTATATGTTTACTTCTATTTAAAAAAAAATGTCATCTTCAAGCTCAGATTCTGTGTGGTAAACACTACATCTGTCATGGGTTTTCATGCTGCAGTGTGACAACACTACCTATTGAAAATAACATCAAAATATCAAAGTCTCCTTACCTTAATATCAAAATAAAGTTTTGTGAAAATATCTGTCAGTTATCTAAATTAAAGTGTTTTAAAAAATAAGTAAAGCAGGAAATCCACCTTGGTGAGTCAAGCTGGTGACTGTTGTAGTTGTGCAGTCAGTCAGAGAATATGCAGATGTCCTTTAGTTCTCTCTCTCTATATGCATGTGCAGCAGACTAGCTCCCTCTCCTCTGGGACTGACTGTTTCTGTATTTACTTAGCTGCCTTACCTCAGTCTGGCTCTAACCTGGGGAGGAAAGCCTCCTATTGGAGACATTATGTGGAGAGAAAAAATTGGTGTATGAATCAAATCTTCCTGTTTTCACACAGCAGGTTATCAGTTTAAACTATCATTTCAGTATGTGACTCACAATCAAGACATCTTCAACTGAGCCGACCAAGCATTTTGGTAACCATAAATATGATCTTTGATCAGAAATAGTGATCAATATTCAAACAGATATCCCATCTATTGTTCTTACATCTGACAAATATCATTGTGAAAAGGTGATAAGTGTGTCTACAACTCAACTGTATTGTACCTTTCTCAAAGTAAATTTATTTATTTTACCTTTATTTAACTAGGCAAGTCAGTTAAGAACAAATTCTTATTTTCAATGACGGCCTAGGAACAGTGGGTTAACTGCCTGTTCAGGGGCAGAATAACAGATTTGTACCTTGTCAGCTCGGGGATTTGAACTTGTAACCTTGTACCTTTCGGTTGCAAGTCCAACGCTCTAACCGCTACCCTGCCGCCCCAAATGACAAGCATATTGGTTTTGCCAAATGGTCAGATAGTTCAACTATTGTACTGTGGTCCTGGTCCAATGGCGGTCCAAGCTACAGTGTAAGGAGGTTACTGTACCTGGAAGACATCAGGGTGAACTCCCCACAATGAACAGAAGGAAACAGTAAGGCAGCAGTTTATGGAAAAGGGTCTGAAGCAGTGCTTTCAGTGCTCTTAACGTCAATCATCCTGAAAACAGGCTACCTGTCTTACAATGACAACGTTATGGCCCTAACAGCTCTTAAAGTCAATGGCCAAATAGTTTCCAAGTTTCCTAGAGAATTTCCATTACTCAGGTTTATGAGGTAAGGAAATGATGACAGAATTAGTGCCAGTCGAAGAAAAAACGAGGCCTTTTAGTCCTTGACTTTTCATCTCATAGGCCTACCAATCAGTGACGTAATGTAACACAATAATACTACACTGGATTTGTCTCAAACCCCATTTGAAAAACAGAACCATAGCCCCTGCCTTAGAAGTGATAAAGTGTACAACATAGTAAAATGAGATGCACAGTAAATACAACACACAGCATACTTATGAATCCAAAATAAAAACAAAATACCTGTCCATCAATGAAATGTGTTTTTAATAGACAAATAAATATAACTTCTGTGTCTTTTTATGCTGCTGCAGCAGCAGATGGTTAAATGTGACTGAGTCCTCAGAGGACATCCCCCGTTTGGGGAACAGCTTGCCATTAACTGCATCTGGCAGAGCAGACCAGTCCCCTTACATTGCCTTAATTAAAAAACAAGACCACCACTTTTTCCTTTATTGGAAACAACACAGATATAAGATCAAATGTACAAGTCATAAAACTCAACCTTAAAAATAAAGAAATGTCAACTCAACACAGTCCTGTTGTAATAATTCAGGATAATGACAGTTTTCTATACACACAACTATAACGTACCCAGTAACTTGGTGATATGACTTCTGCTCTTCGATCATCTCAGTTAGATTACAGGCAGGTGCTTTGACTCTTTGTAATCCTTCCTTGCATAGCAACACTTCATACATTCTCTCAGTGCACCCTATCAGAAAGGAAGTTGTTTGTAAAGGCCATCCAACAACCAACAGTGATCATGGGCAGAACAAATAAATATTTTGAGTCAAGGATACAATCCTCAGTTGCCTGTTTCCAGATCTGTATGTGCTTTAGCCAACTCCTCTGACTGCAATCTGACAATGCACATACAGCTCAGGGACCAGCCTAAATCATGGGCAGTAAATATATTTTTTTGGGGGGGTTGCAGTGCCTGATTTGATTTGTGTAGGTCTCTCACAAGTACTTGCTTCATATCAAATCAAACATTATTTGCCCCATGCGCCGAATACAACAAGTGTAGACTTTACCGTGAAATGCTTACTTACAAGCCCTAAGCAACAGTGCAGTTCACGAAGAAGTAAATATTTACCAAGTAGGCTAAAATAAAAAGTAATAATAAAAAGTAACACAAGAATAACAATAACGAGGCTATATACAGGGGCACTGGTACCAAGTCAGTGTGCATAAGTTCAGGCTAATTGAGGTAATCTGTACATGTAGGTGGGGGCGAATTGACTATGCACAGGTAACAAACAAACAGCGAGTAGCAGCAGTGTACAGTGGGGGGGGTCAATGTAAATTGTCCAGTGGCAATTTGTATGAATTGTTCAGCAGTCTAATGGCTTGGGGGGAGAAGCTGTTGAGGAGGCTTTTGGTCCAAGAGGAGGCTTTTGGTCCTAGACCTAGACTCTATAACTTGGGTGACTGGAGTCTGACAATTTTAATGGGCTTTCCTCTGACACCGCCTATTATATAGGTCCTGAATGGCAGGAAGCTTGGCCCCAGTGATGTACCGGGCCGTTCGCACTACCCTCTGTAGTGCCTTACGACCAGATACCGAGCAGTTGCCATACCAGGCGGTGATGCAACCGGTCAGGATGCTCTCGATGGTGCAGCTGTAGAACCTTTTGAGGATCTGGGGACCTATGCCAAATCTTTTCAGTCTCCTGAGGGGGAAAAGGTTTTGTCGTGCCCTCTTCACAACTGTCTTGGTGTGTTTGGACCATGTGGTGTGTTTGGTGATGTGGACACCAAGGAACTTGAAACTCTCAACCCGCTCCACTTCAGCCCCGTCGATGTTAATGGAGACCTGTTCGGACCTTTTTTTCCTGTAGTCAACGATCAGCTCCTTTGTCTTGCTCACATTGAGGGAGAGGTTGTTGACCTGGCACCACACTGCCAGTTCTCTGACCTCCTCCCTATAGGCCATCTCATCGTTGTCGGTGATCAGGCCTTCCACTGTTGTGTCGTCAGCAAACTTAATGATGGTGTTGGAGTTGTGTTTGGCCACGCAGTCGTGGGTGAACAGGAAATACAGGAGGGGACTAAGTACACACCCCTGAGGATGTGTACTTAGACCATGAAAACACGTTTCTGGTGGGTGGCCTTTGAACTAGGACTGACAGTAGAGAACATGTAGAAGTACAGCTTAGTACATGCAAGAAAAATATATATATATATCCTCTATTACACTCACTACTAGCGCTCTCATATTTTAACTCTTTCCTGCTCGATGTTTCAACTGTAGATCAGTGAAAATAAATAATTCCAAACATTATAATGTTAAACAGTATCACAGTAACAGGTAAGTAGTAAGTAAATGTGTATAGGTAAAATTCTCTAGAAAGAATCAGTAGTATTGGGGCCTGGGTCAAATTATTACAAAACATTTTTTATTTTTTATTAAAATACTGCTAACACTACACACCCAGTGTGACAGTTATCAAATGCCAACTATAAAATGCATAACGTATTGGAAAGAAAACATATAATATTTGTTGCCCAGGTCTGGCTGCTGTAGTAACAAGGGGGTCCAGTCCGTCAGCAGAACAGCGTCCCAGGTTCTTCATGCTATGTAGGGTGCCCCGTAGGGGGGAGGAGCGTTCTTGGATGATGGAATAGCCATGGTGTCATCGTATGGGGGTAACAGTACCTGGGGATACAGAATAAAGGGTGATCAAAACCAGAGTCTTCTAATGTGTGACTGACAACAGACATCAAAGTGCTATTTAACTGTTTGACATGGTTTCGAATATATTGGTTTTTGTCACTGGCAAAGACTACAAGCAGTAATATAATAGGCTGCGTATTGGTCTAATTCCAAACAGCAGTTGGTCAAATATACTCTTGAGGATAAAGTGAAAATAGTGTGAGCTCCCGGAAGTGACACGATGGTCATATATAGAGGATGACAGAGGATTTCAAAACAGATCTGTAATGATCTTAAAATAGTCTGGATGGGAGAATAGAGAGATGAGAGAAGATTAAAGAGGGAGAAAGGGAGGCCGTGCATGAATGTGGTACAAGTCTATTGAGAGGCCAAATCTATTGAGAAGGCCATGAATGAATGCGATCCAAGTCTATTGGAGCAGGTCCAGACTGAAATCAGTGAAGTGAAACAGTTTGGATTCCAGGCTGTGACTGTGGTTCTCAGGCAGCAAGGCAAGTCCACTGCAGACCACATTCACATCCTATCTGACTGACATGAGTCAGGTTCAGTCAGCCAGTTCCTCTATGTCTTTGATGAGGTAAAGTAGACCTCCGTCTCAGATGTTCCCTCTTCAGACTACTACACTCTCTCTCTGGGGAACCAACCAAATACTATCATGGGAAATGTCTGGCCATGTGTGTGTGTGTGTGTCTCAGATGTATGTAACCCATCCTGGTTTTCCTACTAACACAGAGACATACTGTAGGCAACATCTATGATTCAATGCATTTTCAATGGACAACACCGGCAGAGGATACTGTAAAATATGGTTAGAGTATGCCATTGTCATCCTCACACACAACAGTAAGGCACTGGTTAGGGGCATAATGGCATGACAGTCCAGACTGGAGTCCATGTCATGGTGGACCTTTCTGATCTCAGACCAATGATGTAACACTACACATTGTGCTTAATGTCCTGAAGCTATACTTCATGGGGTGGTTTCCCGGACACAGATTAGGTCTAGTCCTGGACTAAAAAGCAATGTGTGTCCAGAAAACCGCCCCCTCGGTGGCTCCGCTGAGTCCAGACATACCGACTTTCCTAATGTGGAAGACATCACATCTACAGTAGGCTATCCCCATTATTGTCTTACGTCAGATAGCGCGACTCCATCTGCTCTGATCGAGGGCTTAGCGTCGTGTAGGAGTGACGCCACCTGTCGGAAGGCAACGCAGTGTCCCTGTTTATAATAACCTGTCAATAATACACAGATGGCTGCAGTCTACCTTTATCCATGAAGTGTACACTCAGGCAATCCCCACTATAGATTTGAAAGGAATGGACTGGTGTAGGAAACTCCCTGTAAATCACTTAATCCACAGCATTTAAGTTTAGGAGGGGAGTGAGTGAGTGTACACTTCAGGAGAGAAGTAGGGAATCAGAAAACTATTATACCAGAATATTTTCTGACCACTAGACCTACGGAAAGCATGACATGCAGAATGTTGTTTTTCTAGCACATTTGACTAATGATTTGAATGGTTAAAAAGAGCAGTCTCGTCCAGTCCCTTTATAGCTAAGGTGTTTTACACATAAGAAGCACCAGAAGGGACTCAGCTTCTCTAGACCAAAACATCACGTCATTCCTCTACATCAGGGGTAGGCAATTATTTTTTCTTTAAATAGGCAAGTCAATGAAGTACAAATTCTAATTTACAATGACGGCCTACCAATAGGCAAAAGGCCTCCTGCAGGGACGGTACAACAAAAAAATAAAGTATGACAAAACATACATCACGACAAGAGACACCACTACATAAAGAGAGACCTAAGACAACAACACAACATGGCAGCAACACAACATGACAACAACATGGTAGCAACACAACATGGTACAAAAACTAGATTCCGATTTTTGGTGGGATGGTCTGGGGCGGAACATAAAAATAATTTGTATGCTGCAAATTGACCACAACTAAGCCCAAAAAGAGATTGTATCACATATGTCTATTTGGGGGGGGGGTGGGGGGGTGGAAATACTTGAACAGATTTTAAGCTGAATTCCTGGTGATAAAACTTTTGGGGGTCAGAACAAAGAAAACTTTGAAAACTTGCAAGACGGTTTTGGCCCGCGGGCCACACTGTACCTGACCTGTGCTCTACATGTTCAAAACAAATCATGAGCATCATGAGCCATTCGTAGTGGCTTTGAATTTAAGGTTTATATTCTGGGCACAAATACATATCCAATTTACATAAACCTACTTCATCCCTTTTGGATATCAAACTCTTGTCAATTGCAACATTATATAGTGACACATTATACTGGTAGAACAAAAAGTCCTGATAATGGTATTGTTCTGACTCTCATCGTAGAGGTACAAACACTGTTGACAACCCCTCACTCTCCTCTCCTACACCTGAATTGTGACATCACACAGTAATCCTCTTCCCCCAGGCTAGCTGGATGAGCAGTGCTGCAATGATCTGACAGCTAAACCAGATCCTCCCCTCGCTAACGCCATGTTTTCAGGCTGCATTTCTCCCCTCCCCTTGTTCACCATTGGATAACGTGTTGTAATATCTGCAGCGGAAGCAGAGGATAAGCGGCCAGGTGGCCACGCTTGGGCTATATGATACCAGTAGGAGAGAGAGAGAGAGAGAGAGACAGACCGAGAGCTTTTCATTGAGTAGGTGGCCAATGTACTGTAGCCATATTAATGAGTTTGCCAGTGTGGAATTTTTTCCGGGCTCATCCAAGCAAAGCCTCTTACTACAGCCCAACTGACTACAACTTTATACTCCCTTCCTACTCTGACATGATGGCTTTAATGTTGGAATGCTCTCTCCCTCACTGTCTTGAGGGGAACCTAACCTACGCATAATATGAACCTGATCAGTGACCTATAATAAGTGAATCATTTTTCCATTGGTTATGAGGTTTCTATGTTTTCTTTGTAAACACACAATAGCATCACACCAAGATAAGATAAATGCTTTATGATAGATTTATGATTTGTACTTTCTCCAGAATGCAAAGCACAAAGCAGAGGGAGTTAATGAAGAAGGGAGGGATAGGTAATTATAGAATAGATGAGATGTCACTACATCACTACTCTGGACGGTTCTGACTTAGAATATGTGGACAACTACAAATACCAAGGTGTCTGGTTAGACTGTAAACTCTCCTTCCAGACTCACATCAAACATCTCCAATCCAAAGTTAAATCTAGAATTGGCTTCCTATTTCACAACAAAGCATCCTTCACTCATGCTGCCAAACAGACCCTTGTAAAACTGAACATCCTACCGATCCTCGACTTCGGCAATGTCATTTACAAAATAGCCTCCAATACCCTACTCAATAAATTGGATGCAGTCTATCACAGTGCCATCCGTTTTGTCACCAAAGCCCCATATACTACCCACCACTGCGACCTGTACGCTCTCGTTGGCTGGCCCTCGCTTCATACTCGTCGCCAAACCCACTGGCTCCAGGTCATCTACAAGACCCTGCTAGGTAAAGTCCCCCCTTATCTCAGCTCGCTGGTCACCATAGCAGCACCCACCTGTAGCACGCGCTCCAGCAGGTATATTTCTCTGGTCACCCCCAAAACCAATTCTTCCTTTGGCCGCCTCTCCTTCCAGTTCTCTGCTGCCAATGACTGGAATGAACTACAAAAATCTCTGAAACTGGAAACACTTATCTCCCTCACTAGCTTTAAGCACCAGCTGTCAGAGCAGCTCACAGATTACTGCACCTGTACATAGCCCATCTATAATTTAGCCCAAACAACTACCTCTCCCACTACTGTATTTATTTATTTTGCACCCCATTATTTCTATCTCTACTTTGCACATTCTTCCACTGCAAATCTACCAGTGTTTAACTTGCTATATTGTATTTACTTCGCCACCATGGCCTTTTTTTGCCTTTACCTCCCTTATCTCACCTCATTTGCTCACATTGTATATAGACTTCTTTTTCTACTGTATTATTGACTGTATGTTTGTTTTACTCCATGTGTAACTCCGTGTTGTTGTATGTGTCGAACTGCTTTGCTTTATCTTGGCCAGGTCGCAGTTGCAAATGAGAACTCGTTCTCAACTTGCCTACCTGGTTAAATAAAGGTGAAATAAATAAATTAAAATGTATCATATGAATACAAAGAGATATATTATGATAGTACAGCACTGGTAAATGTCTAGATTGTTTCAACTTTGCAAGCAAAGGGTTAGAGTGAATAACAGAAACAGTACATTTTTCAGCTGCTGTTTGAGTTGGAAATTACAACATAATATTGTAGGAGTAAAAGCAATGTCAATATTTGTGGATACACATAACTGTCAAAAAGGTAGCTAGCATTCAGAGGTGGTTTGTCTGGAGTATATGTCAGTTTCTTCAAACCCAACTAACTGAACAGAGGAAATTTCATTACACTGTAGTAACTACAGCAGACTAGTATAAAATACAAAAACGAACCCACCATCTTATAATGTAGGACTTGTCATTCATGTACTGTACAGCAATTGAAAGAGATGCTTGTATCCTGTGACTTACCGTGGTGTCATTAGTAGTGACGTATATCAGGACTTCTGTGGTGCTTCTTGCACGCACATACCGGTAGCAGTTCCACACACACACTATCAGGTATGCCTGCAAAGGGAAAACCATTATCAAAGACATAAAAGAAAATAACTTTATCAACAGCTGACATGATTTAAAGGTACAGTATCTGTTAAAGGCTCAATTTAATCCAAAGGGGTACTGTATAATTAATTCAGAAAGTGTTAAGACTCAATCTCTAGCCCAATGCAGAGGGGATTCATTCATTCAAAAAATTACAAGACTCAATGTCCAGTCCACTGCAGAAAGGTATAGTACAGCTCATTCAGGAGAGTGGTACAAAAACAAGCTCTCATTGTTCCCTGACATCATCATGCTCAGTGAGCAGTACAGTAGCTTTCTGGGGGTTCTGTCCTGTCCAGCCAAACAACACCATCTGGTAAAGCAGTTGGCTCCTATAAGACAGACTGGGACTGAGCTCAGCTGTATATATACACAGTGCATTCGGAAAGTATTCAGACCTCTTGACTTTTTCCACATTTTCTAAAATTGATTAAATTGTGTGTGTGTCCCTTCGTCAATCTACACACAATACCCCATAATGACAAAGCAAAAACTGGTTTTTAGAATTTGCGCACACACACACATATACAGTGGGGAGAACAAGTATTTGATACACTGACGATTTTGCAGGTTTTCCTACTAAAGCATGTAGAGGTCTGTAATTTTTATCATAGGTACACTTCAACTGTGAGAGATGGAATCTAAAACAAAAATACAGAAAATCACATTGTATGATTTTTAAGTAATTAATTTGCATTTTATTGCATGACATAAGTATTTGATCACCTACCAACCAGTAAGAATTCCGGCTCACAGACCTGTTAGTTTTTCTTTAAGAAGTCCTCCTGTTCTCCACTCATTACCTGTATTAACTGCACCTGTTTGAACTCGTTACCTGTATAAAAGACACCTGTCCACACACTCATTCAAACAGACTCCAACCTCTCCACACTGGCCAAGACCAGAGAGCTGTGTAAGGACATCAGGGATACAATTGTAGACCTACACAAGGCTGGGATGGGCTACAGGACAATAGGCAAGCAGCTTGGTGAGATGGCAATAACTGTTGGCGCAATTATTAGAAAATGGAAGAAGTTCAAGATGACGGTCAATCACCCTCGGTCTGGGGCTCCATGCAAGATCTCACCTCGTGGGGCATCAATGATCATGAGGAAGGTGAGGGATCAGCCCAGAACTACACGGCAGGACCTGGTCAATGACCTGAAGAGAGCTGGGACCACAGTCTCAAAGAAAACCATTAGTAACACACTACGCCGTCATGGATTAAAATCCTGCAGCGCACGCAAGGTCCCCCTGGTCAAGCCAGCGCATGTCCAGGCCCGTCTGAAGTTTGCCAATGACCATCTGGATGATCCAGAGGAGGAATGGGAGAAGGTCATGTGGTCTGATGAGACAAAAATAGAGCTTTTTGGTCTAAACTCCACTCGCCGTGTTTGGAGGAAGAAGAAGGATGAGTACAACCCCAGGAACACCATCCCAACCATGAAGCATGGAGGTGGAAACATCATTCTTTGGGGATGCTTTTCTGCAAAGGGGACAGGACGACTGCACAGTATTGAGGGGAGGATGGATGGGGCCATGTATCACGAGATCTTGTCCAACAACCTCCTTCCCTCAGTAAGAGCATTGAAGATTGGTCGTTGCTGGGTCTTCCAGCATGACAACAACCCGAAACACACAGCCAGGGCAACTAAGGAGTGGCTCCTTAAGAAGCATCTCAAGGTCCTGGAGTGGCCAAGCCAGTCTCCAGACCTGAACCCAATAGAAAATCTTTGGAGGGAGCTGAAAGTCCGTATTGCCCAGCGACAGCCCCGAAACCTGAAGGATCTGGAGAAGGTCTGTATGGAGGAGTGGGCCAAAATCCCTGCTGCAGTGTGTGCAAACCTGGTCAAGAACTACAGGAAACGTATGATCTCTGTAATTGCAAACAAAGTTTTCTGTACCAAATATTAAGTAATGCTTTTCTGATGTATCAATACTTGTCATGCAATAAAATGCAATTGAATTACTTAAAAATCATACAATGTGATTTTCTGGATTTTTGTTTTAGATTCCGTCTCTCACAGCTGAAGTGTACCTATGATAAAAATTAGACCTCTACATGCTTTGTAAGTAGGAAAACCTGCAAAATCGGCAGTGTAACAAATACTTGTTCTCCCCACTGTGTATATATATATATATATATATATATATATATATATATATATATATATATATATATATATACACACACATATGTATATACATACACACACACATTGACATACATTTAACAAACACACGTGTGTGCGTGTGGCGTGCATGCGTGCGTGCATATATATAGTTGGAGTGAGAAGTTTACATACACCTTAGCAGAATACATTTAAACTCAGTTTTTTACAATTCCTGACATTTAATCCAAGTAAAAATTCCATCTTAGGTCAGTTAGGATCACCACATTTTAAGAATGTGAAATGTCAGAATAATAGTAGAGAGAATGATTTATTTCAGCTTTTATTTAATCCATCACATTCCCAGTGGGTCAGAAGCTTACATACACTCAATTAGTATTTGGTAGCATTGCCTTTAAATTCTTTAACTTGGGTCAAATGTTTCGGGTAGCCTTCCACAATAAATTAGGTGAATTTTGGAACATTCCTCCTGACAGAGCTGGTGTAACTGAGTCAGGTTTGTAGGCCTTCTTGCTTGCACACGCTTTTTCAATTCTGCCCACAAATCTTCTATAGGATTGAGGTCAGGGCTTTGTGATGGCCACTCCAATATCTTGACTTTTTTTTGTCCTTAAGCCATTTTGCAACAACTTTGGAAGTATGCTTGGGGTCATTGTCCATTTGGGAGATCCATTTGCGACCAAGCTTTTACTTCCTGACTGATGTCTTGATGTTGCTTACATATATCAACATAATTTTCCTGCCTCATGAAGCCATCTATTTTGTGAAGTGCACCAGTCCCTCCTGCAGTAAAGCACCCCCACAATATGATGCTGCCACCCCCGTGCTTCTCGGTTGGGATGGTGTTCTTCGGCTTGCAAGCCTCCCCCTTTTTCCTCCAAACATAATGGCCAAACAGTTCTATTTTTGTTTCATCAGACAAGAGGACATTTCTCCAAAAAGTACGATCTTTGTCCCCATGTGCAGTTGCAATCCGTAGTCTAGATTTTTTATGGCGGTTTTTGAGTAGTGGCTTCTTCCTTGCTGAGCGGCCTTTCAGGTTATGTCGATATAGGACTTGTTTTACTGTGGATTATGATACTTTTTTACCTGTTTCCAACAGCATCTTCACAAGGTCCTTTGCTGTTGTTCTGGGATTGGTTTGCACTTTTCGCACCAAAATATGTTCATCTCTAGGAAACAGAACGTGTCTCCTTTCTGAGCGGTATGACGGCTGCGTGGTCCCATGGTGTTTATACTTGCATACTATTGTTTGTACAGATGAACGTGGTACATTCAGGTGTTTGGAAATTGCTCCAAGGATGAAGCAGACTTGTGGAGGTCTACAATTTTTTTTCCTGAGAGCTGATTTCTTTTGATTTTCCCATGATGTCAAGCAAAGAGGCACTGAGTTTGAAGGTAGGCCTTGAAATACATCCACAGGTACACCTCAAATTGACTCAAATGATGTCAATTAGCCTGTCAGAGGCTTCTAAAGCCAAGACATCATTTTCTGGACTTTTCCAAGCGGTTTAAAGGCACAGTCAACTTAGTGTATGTAAACTTCTGACCCACTGGAATTGTGATACAGTGAATTTCAGTGAAATAATCTGTCTGTAAACAATTGTTGGAAAAATTACTTGTGTCATGCAAAGTAGATGTCCTAACCGACTTGCCGAAAGTATAGTTTGTTAACAAGAACTGTGTGGAGTGGTTGTAAAACGAGTTTTAATGACTCCAACCTAAGTGTATGTAAACTTCTGACTTCAACTGTATATATATATAAATATATATACACTGCTCAAAAAAATAAATGGAACACTTAAACAACACAATGTAACTCCAAGTCAATCACACTTCTGTGAAATCAAACTGTCCACTTAGGAAGCAACACTGATTGACAATAAATTTCACATGCTGTTGTGCAAATGGAATAGACAAAAGGTGGAAATTATAGGCAATTAGTAAGACACCCCCAAAAAAGGAATGGTTCTGCAGGTGGTGACCACAGACCACTTCTCCGTTCCTATGCTTCCTGGCTGATGTTTTGGTCACTTTTGAATGCTGGCGGTGCTTTCACTCTAGTGGTAGCATGAGACGGAGTCTACAACCCACACAAGTGGCTCAGGTAGTGCAGTTCATCCAGGATGGCACATCAATGCAAGCTGTGGCAAAAAGGTTTGCTGTGTCTGTCAGCGTAGTGTCCAGAGCATGGAGGCGCTACCAGGAGACAGGCCAGTACATCAGGAGACGTGGAGGAGGCCGTAGGAGGGCAACAACCCAGCAGCAGGACCGCTACCTCCGCCTTTGGGCAAGGAGGTGCACTGCCAGAGCCCTGCAAAATGACCTCCAGCAGGCCACAAATGTGCATGTGTCTGCTCAAACGGTCAGAAACAGACTCCATGAGGGTGGTATGAGAGCCCGACGTCCACAGGTGGGGGTTGTGCTTACAGCCCAACACCGTGCAGGACGTTTGGCATTTGCCAGAGAACACCAAGATTGGCAAATTCGCCACTGGCGCCCTGTGCTCTTCACAGATGAAAGCAGGTTCACACTGAGCACATGAGCACATGTGACAGAGTCTGGAGACGCCGTGGAGAACGTTCTGCTGCCTGCAACATCCTCCAGCATGACCGGTTTGGCGGTGGGTCAGTCATGGTGTGCGGTGGCATTTCTTTGTGGGGCCGCACAGCCCTCCATGTGCTCGCCAGAGGTAGCCTGACTGCCATTAGGTACCGAGATGAGATCCTCAGACCCCTTGTGAGACCATATGCTGACACATGCACATTTGTGGCCTGCTGGAGATCATTTTGGAGGGCTCTGGCAGTGCACCTCCTTGCACAAAGGCGGAGGTAGCGGTCCTGCTGCTGGGTTGTTGCCCTCCTACGGCCTCCTCCACGTCTCCTGATGTACTGGCCTGTCTCCTGGTAGCGCCTCCATGCTCTGGACACTACGCTGACAGACACAGCAAACCTTCTTGCCACAGCTCGCATTGATGTGCCATCCTGGATGAACTGCACTACCTGAGCCACTTGTGTGGGTGTAGACTCCGTCTCATGCTACCACTAGAGTGAAAGCACCGCCAGCATTCAAAAGTGACCAAAACATCAGCCAGGAAGCATAGGAACTGAGAAGTGGTCTGTGGTCACCACCTGCAGAACCATTCCTTTTTTGGGGGTGTCTTACTAATTGCCTATAATTTCCACCTTTTGTCTATTCCATTTGCACAACAGCATGTTACATTTATTGTCAATCAGTGTTGCTTCCTAAGTGAACAGTTTGATTTCACAGAAGTGTGATTGACTTGGAGTTACATTGTGTTGTTTAAGTGTTCCCTTTATTTTTTTGAGCAGTGTATATATATATATATAGAGAGAGAGAGAGAGAGAGAGAGCGATAACATTTACATACGTTTTCAGACCCTTTACTCAGCACTGTGTTGAAGCACCTTTGGCAGCGCTTAAAGCCTTGAGTCTTCTTGGGTATGATTCTACAAGCTGCAGATTCTCTCAAGCTCTGTCAGGTTAGATGGGGAGAGTCGCTGCACAGCTATTTTCAGGTCGGGTTCAAGTCTGGGCTCTGGCTGGGCCACTCAAGGACATTCAGACAATTGTCCCGAAGCCACTCCTGCGTTGTCTTGCCTGTGTGCTTAGGTCATTGTCCTGTAGGAAGGTGAACCTTCGTCCCAGTCTGAGGTCCTGAGTGCTCTGGAGCAGGTTTTCATCAAGGATCTCTCTGTACTTTGCTCCGTTCATCTTTTCCTCGATCCTGACTAGTCGCCCAGTCCCTGCCCCTTAAAAACATCCTCACAGCATGATGCTGCCACCACCATGCTTCACCGTAGCGATGGTGCCAGGTTTCCTCCAGACGTGACACTTGGCATTCAGGCCAAAGAGTTCAATCTTGGTTTCATCAGACCTGAGAATCTTGTTTCTCATGGTCAGAGTTCATTAGGTGCCTTTCGGCAAACTCCAAGTGTTGTCATGTGCCTTTTACTGAGGAGTGGTTTCCGTCTGGCAACTCTACCATAAAGGCCTGATTGGTGGAGTGCTGCAGAGATGGTTCTCCTTCTGGAAGGTTCTCCCATCTCCACAGAGAAACTCTGGAGCTCTGTCAGAGTGACCATCGGGTTCTTGGTCACCTCCCTGACCAAGGCCCTTCTCCCCAGATTGCTCAGTTTGGCCGGGCATCCAGCTCTAGGAAGAGTCTTCGTGGTTCCAAACTTCTTCCATTTAAGAATGATGGATGCCACTGTGTTCTTGGGAACCGTCAATGCTGCAGAAATGTTTTGGTACACTTCCCCAGATCTGTGCCTCGACACAATCCTGTCTCAGAGCTCTGGGGACAATTCCTTCGACCTCATGGGTTGGTTTTTGCTCTGACATGCACGGTCAACTGTGGGACCTTTTATAGACAGGTGTGTGACTTTCCAAATCATGTCCAATCAATTGAATTTACCACAGTTGGACTCCAATCAAATAGTAGAAACATCTCAAGGATGATCAATGGAAACAGGATGCAGCTGAGCTCAATTTCGAGTCTCATAGCAAAGAGTCTGAATACTTATGTAAATAAGGTATTTCTGTTTTTTAATTTTTAAGAAATGTGCAAACATAAAAAAAAAAAAACGTTTTGCTTGCCATTATGGGATATTGTGTGTACATTGATGAACATTTTTTATTTAATACATTTTACAATAAGGCTGTAACGTAACAAAATGTGGAAAAAGAGAAGGGGTCTGCATACTTTCCAAATGCACTGTATATCACACTGCACACACCACTTTAATGAATTGACACCTGTCACTTTTACGGGCTCTTCAACAATGTAAAGTAAAAACTGTAGACCTCCATATGGTATATACTGTCTATAGACATTCTGTAAGTGATTCCAAAATACATTACTCAATGTGCTAAACTCATATACAATCATCAATCCTCTGTGGATGATATGCTGGTAGAGGTAGCAACATCTATACAGAACAATTATCACTCACTGACAGCTGAGCTATGTATCAACCCTTCCTTTTGGATTGAACCAGAAGTAATAGAAACGTGTGGTCATCCTCATTATTATAGCATATTTGCATTAAGATGGCCTCAGTAAAGCATCTCCACAGTTTTACATGGTGACACAAAGCCTTACTGAAGTCTATCAAAATAAACCACATTCTCTTTCTCTCAATCTGTTTCCCTCCTTTTGGATGGTCTATGGAGCTCTGTAGCAGCAGCCTAATAGAACTAGCGGGCCATTTAGAGGGGCTTTTACAATGCCATGAAACAGAGTTGTATAGTGTGGTGGGAAGTTGGCAGTTGGCATCATCTGACAGTTTGTCAGAGCTAATGTGAAAGCTCTCTAATCTGAATGGGCCAAGAGCAACACTGACGAGGGTACTGCCTCAATGGCTCCCATTATAGTGTTATGAAAACACCAGCCTTGTGAAACGGCTCCTGACAGACTTTTGAACCACTGCAGGACCCTCTGTCTGTCCCCAAGGGTTTCTGCCATAAAAATAACCTGAATACCTTCCTCAGATGAGCACCATTATCCTCTCTCACACAGCATAAGCACTATTTTGTCACTCATACAGTAAGTAACGAAAATGATACAATGTGTGTGTCAGTTCAGTAGCAGTTACTTTGAAGGTGAGGATGCATCCGATGAAGAGGAGCACGATGAAGACCAGGCACACGTTGCTCATGGCCATGATGTCCTCTTTGTAGGGGAAGTTCTCAGGCTGTGAGGGTGACACCAGACAGTCAGAATCAGCTGCAGTGAGATTGGGGGTAAAGAGTGTGGTGGCTACATCCAAAATGGCACCCAATTCCTTATATGGTGCACTATCTAGTGCATTATACAGGCAATAGAGTGTCATGTCAGGCACTTTATTAGAATAAGAGTTTGACTTTGGAGTCCTTCTTACCAGCTGTTGGAGGTAATCTTGTATGGTGTTGGGGTAGACCACAATACTAACAGCCACCAGGGTGTTCAGTGCACAGTCAAAGACTTGGTAGCAGAAGAATGGGATGATCCAAGCAGCATGTTGCTGAAACAGGAAAAACAGTTTTATGTTAGTCATGAGGGAATAGCACCTGAAGAGCTGCAGCAAAGACTAATATATCTATCTGAAAAACGAAGATTCAAACAAAATGTTTTGACCGATGCATTAAACGTAAATCAATGTGTTTCTGGTGGGAGGTTTGGTGAACTTACTCTAGTGGGACCCAGCCATTCAAGACCATGTCTGTAAATCTTGATTTGAAAGTTGTTGTTTTTTTAACTACATTTGGACAATAAAGTTTAAACGATATTTGGATGATCCTCCTAGTGTCTTAATCTGTATTCATTCTTATGAGAGCAGACATAGTATACCAGTACAAGCAACAGCAGAACGCTTTTGACGTGACGTTTGCTTACCTTATAAGCACCGTAGGTCGCCATCCCAGAAATTAGTATCATCAGCAACGAGATCGCTGAAGCAATACACATGTCTGGAATAGAAGGGAAATCATACTGTATACAAGGTCTGCATTAAAATAAATTAATAACCGTAGCAAATGTTGAAAAAAATCACTTGGTGTTTTGTCCTTGGATGGTGATTGAATTAATCTCACAGTAATTTATAAGTTTATAATAAACTCAGCTCATTCCTAGTTTGACACAGATTATGTAAAAATGCTCTGTGTAGATGTGACCTGATCTTGATACCATGACATTGAGTGGATTTCACAGAAAACAAAAATACTATGTTGCAAACTGTCAGCGTCACAGTAATCCTGTCCATCTGTGCACAGCCCAGAGAACACAGTAGTCTGCTCCAACAGAACAGAACAAAAGCCAGTCTGCTTTAGTTCTGTAACTAGCCTGAACTGAATCACTGCCTGCCTTGTAGAAATGTGCCATTCCACCTATCATGGCACATTGACTTGAACAGGGATGGCCGTTCTAGTAATTATATTTCTATGGCCTGCCTAATGCAGGGCCAGCTGGACCAACGGCAAAAGGGATCACAGGATGGCTTAATCTGACCGGAACTGGGTCAACTCAGTCAGTTTCAATCAGACACTACTGTACCGACAGCCAGTGGCAGACATGTCAATTTGGCCAGCATATGCCGCTACAGTTCACTTCCAACCTGGGCAAGACCTAGCAAGTTTGCGAAAATACACAACACAGCTGAACATTAGACATGCATGCCCACGGACAGAGATTTGATTTGCTTTATTGTGAAGTGAGAGAAATACTGACTATTGGCTGCTTTCAATTATATAAAGTGATTTATAAAACCAGTAGTTTTGGCATTGATATGTAACGCCATAGTAGTTTCCATCATTGTCATCACATACACTCTGAGAGGAGTTGGCTAGAGCACAAACACACTGGCCCGTCAGGCTACTAAGGAGTTGTGGGCAGGCCTATGCAACGTCACACACATCTATCCCAGACATAAAGCTGTAGGCTACTTACTGGCGTCATCCATGTCATCCAAGTCGTTAGCCAGCTCAGCGCTGGTCAGATGGTACTGGTCAGGATCACCCAGGGCCGTGACGAGGATGAGCAACACCACCGCATTGATCAGCTAAAGGACATAAGGACATTTTGACTGACAAACAAGATAGGAACACGATACACATGAATAGATCAACGTTAGGGAAAGGTTCAACCACAACATGACGGAAAGGTTCCACAAGCATTTGATGGCATTAATCAGCTAATCTCAAAGACATAAAGACCAGTCAGACTGACAGGAGGATACAGACTAATAGCTCAGCCTCTATAAATGGGATAACTAATTCACCCAAATTACTTTATTATATGATTCCTTACTTAGGAACTATTTGGCTGGGTTCCAGGTAAGGAAACAGTAATTGTATAATTTGAGTGAACCACCTCTTTAACTCAGCAATGTAGGCTGACATTCAATTTAATGTCAACATGATGGAAAGACTCCACAAGGATAGAGATAGTGCGTTAACCTTTAAATTAATTATACATATGCCTAGGCCCTATGTGCATAATGGAAAAGTAATTATTGCCATAGCCAAAAGGCTTCTTTCTACGTGACACAAGACCTGTAACCTGTCCTGAAGGGCTGCGTGTACTGAAAAATGTATGAACGTTTAATCCCCAATGATGTTAGGTTACGTTGACACTTTAGAGGAATAACTTGTTCGTCCATAATTAACAAAACAATCCATTAAATAAATGTTATCACGTGCAGCCAATCACAATGAAACTACTTTCTGCTGGATAAACATAACTTAACATGGAAAAACGTCCTACAAATAATAACATACCGTTTTTGTTGTTTGTTGAGCCTATCTAAATAGTGGTATGTGAATAATAGCGACTGTGGATGCTCACCATATACCAAACACCCAGGATAACTGTGCCCGTGCGGACATGACAGCACAGGCAGCATCTAGTGGAATGCCATCGGTCCCACAGGGAAATCATATTGTACAATCCGAGGAGGCACTTCACAGATATCAGTATCTGTTAATGATAAACAATCCAAATAGATCGACGTGAATTTCTTCTCCGGCGCGCGCGGTGTCGTCGGCAATTCGTGATAAAAGCCTCACGGCGGCTCTAGTGATCAACTCAGGCAAGTAGCAAACATTGGAACATGTGACCTGAGCTAGATAGGATCAAGAGCCGGTGATGTAACTAGTTTCGAGAATAGTGTTCCCGTCATCCCTCACCAACGCCGGGAAATTTAAATAGTTACACTGTAGCTGCCTGCTATGTTTATTGGGATATGTTGAATAAGAATATTCACGCTTCACAATAGTGCCTTTATGATCTTTATGGTAGAAATTCACACAAAGGGCATATTTGATTCTATTGCATTTGGAACATTCTGACAATAAAGACAGAGGTAAAGGACAAGTATCAAACACATTAATTTAAATAATTCAACCTAGACATTACTTTCCCCACTCAGGAAAAATGGAAGCAATTCACGTTACATTTCCAGAGGAAGAAAGACTAGTGGAGAAAGAGTCAGGGTGCAGAATAAACATGGTCCAACATAGGACACAATCAACACATTAAAACGGTTGGTAGAGCACATGCCTAACCCAACCAACTAAGGCATCAAATTGTATTCCTGATTACTGCATCTTTACAAGTACATCATTGATTAAAGCAGTTTGAAACCATCCTGTCTGCAGCAGAACTAAACATTACTTTTCACTACACACCAATCAGTTGCTCAAAAGAAAAAAATAGAAAAATAGAGGTAACTGATTAATAGGAAAAACAATAGAAATATAAAAGACAAATCAAATATAGAAAAGGGCCTTTATTATTTTTTACATATGGCTTGAAGCGTTTTTATTACAAAGAGGTTACAAAAGGTTGAGGACTTTTGAATCATCAACCACAGGTGGACAGGACAACAGCCATCAATGGTAGAAGCAACTACACAGTCTGAGCACAACACTGATTATCAAAATAACAGCAAGTAACTGAAAGTACTTCTTTTCCATGTACAGCAGAGATACCACTAACACCACCTGCATCCAAATGCTAAACATGATTCCGTTGGGTCGTGTTCATAAAACAGCAAACAGTACAAAATTTACTGAAACAGGGAGGAATACCTGGACTTGTCAGATAGCAATCGCTTATTTAGTTTTCCCCTTTCAAAACGGTTTGCTACCATGTGCCCTATTGAACACGACCCTATAGTGTTGGACTTGACCCTTTGAGCAGGAGTCACTGCACCAATATGGTTAACGATATAAACAGCAAACAAAGACTGCAGAATAAAGGCCAGTAACGTGACTCGGCTGACTCTTCCTCTATAATATTAATCTCAAAGCCATAACATCCCAATCACTATTAAATCAGGATTTATTATTAATTTTCTAGGTGTCTAATCATCAAACATGATCGTTCGAAAGATTCATTGGAATTGGAAAACAGTCTTCATATGTGTGCCCACACTACGATATTGATCAGAATCGCAGAATTTAGCTTTACAGTTAATCTAGATCCAGTCTGATTGACCAGGCTGCATTTTGGATATGAAGCTGGCCGGTCAGAACTTAGAAGTTTGATATTTCCGTTTTTAAAAAGGGCAAGTATTTATATGTTGCATAAACAGCTGTTTTATCCAAAGTATTTTGCATATAACTTCATGTTCATGACTCCAACTCATGTTTCTCTTCTTGCCCGCTTCTTCTTCATCACTGGTTTGGAAGGCTGGCTCTCTTCAGGTTTTTCTATGGGGGGAAAACACACAGGGAGAATAGTCTTACAATACGGGACTCCTTGTAAGAAAAGACACAGGTTGTAAAAAAAAATCATAAATAGAAAACAGAAACGAAGACTTTAGAAGCAGGAAGTGTGTAGAATCCATTCCAGAATGATCACCAGGGAGTGAACATTTTTGTTCTCGCCCAGTACTACCACCTGAATCATCCAATCAATGGCTTGGATATTAGCTGGGTTGAAACAAAAAGGTGCACCCCGTGGAGGTGTGGTCCTGCAGGAGTGGATTTAGAAACAGTGCAGCTGTAGAAAAGTTTGAGTGGAGGCCAAGCGAGAACTGCAGCCCTGCTTGTATACAGTCTTGATTTTTTAGGGTTGCAACATTTCTGTAACTTTCCTGGACTTCCTGCTTATTCCTAACCTTATTCCAGGAATCTTCCAAATAGGATTTAAGGAAAGTTGCCGAAATTTTGCAACTGTATGATTGATACATTAAAGAGAAGGACTGATGCTTTAGCTCAGAGCTGGGATAGCCAATCAAACTGAATGGAGAGGGGACATCTGGTAGTAATAACCTGGCCTAGCTGCTTCCTACACCTCCATAAATCAAGAGCTACACTTCAGAGGAAAAAGGTGAGCAGGCAGCTTGGTGGCCCAGTCAATCACACAACAACTTGCCGGCCCTGCCCAGGAACAACACCTAGCAGCCCACTAATTTGTCTAGATCTGAATGGTTTGAGGGCAAGGTAAAGCTATTCCTTCTTTAATATTAATGTGTTTCTATTGTGATCATAGTATAGCAAGGAATGAGTGGGGATATAGAAGAGGAAAGTATAAAGTGAAGTAAGGTGTATGCAGGGATCGGACCCCAGCTGCTGGCGGAGATACGTAGTCCAGGGTCTGCAGCACTACCACTAGACCAGACTCCAGTGTGATTCACATATAGTTCTGATAGACTTACTATGTGTTGGAGCAGGTAGACTGTTCTGCTTGGCAGTAGGCTCTGTCTCTGCGGGTTGGGGTGGCACTTGTGTGATGGGGGCTGTGTTCTGAACCACCACTGGTTGCTCCACTCTTGCCTGCAGGAAGAAGAAACCTTGAGATTAAAGAGGCTAAAGAACTTTTACCACTGGGGGTGCTCTTGAGCCAACAGGGGTCCCCTAAACAAAATGGCACCCTATTTCCTTTATAGTCCTTACGAGCCCTAATCAAAAAGTAGTACACCATTAGGGAATAGGGTGCCATTTGACACAGTCATTGAGGTCTATAGAGCAGTGTCACCAACCTTCACAGCAGCAATTTTGACAGCAGGCTCCTGGATTGGCTGCTTCTTCACCTTGGCCTCAGCAACAAACTTTTTAATTGGCTCCTCTGACTCCTGTCAATCACAGACAAACAGAACAAATATGAGCCAATCAGGAAGGCCACAGGTAGCAATGACCCAATGAAGGACTCCGCAATGTAGTTCTAATGAGTGATGGTAACAGTTTAAATTAAGTTGCTCTTTCCTGTGTAATAAGACTAATCACTATAGTAACATTTTAATGATGTTGTTAAGGAGGAATCCAGTAAGTGCTTAGTCTACGGTGTTACCTGGCCAGTAACTACAGCATCTTCAGCTGGCTTCTTCTTTTTCTTCTTTTTAGATTTACCAGTTCCATCAGCGGCAGGCTCCGCCTTTTCTCTCTCTTCATCAGATACCTGCTGTGAAACAACATTCAAAGTACAAAACTAATTCAAATATTTGACAGATCTAGACTGCCCAACCTAAATCAACAACCTGACAACCTTTCCCCAACTTGAGCTTAAAAAGTCCAAATAATAACAAGGGGTCATTTTTGTTGTATTAATTCAAAGATTGGAAATATATATATTTTTTAAATGTTGTGTCTTTTTTTTGTCAACTTTGGTTTAATATATCAAATTTGTGTCAATGTCTTGCAGTAAGCAGCAGATATATATATTTTTTTTTTACACGAGAAGGCTTCTGAAATGTAAAATGTGCAGTTTTGTTTGACAGAGGCTTTTAAAATGAAGCAATCCCCAAATCACTACTATTACTCTGTGCAGAACCTTGTACAGGATACAGCATGGTCTCTTTACAAGCAACTGTTGCACTGCAGTCAAACTAGTTATATTCCAAGGATGTAGTGCACACTACCAGTCAGTCTATCCTCACATATGCATAAGGTTATATTTAGAGGTTTTTAAATGCAACATTTAAATTAAATCCCTGACATCTCTCTCCATGATGAAATGTTCTGTTTAACTCTGGAGATGGTTTTTCTCTCTCCTCAACTTCCCCAGATTATATTGACAGTTTTTAAATATAAGGCATGTTATTTATTTAACCAGGAACAGGCCCTTGATGTTAGAAACCTCTCGTGAGGGGCACCTAAAACGTGTTATCACAACTGGCGACTAACCTTGACAGTCTCTGGCAGGGGCTCCTCGAGGGCAGCCACTACTGGAGCAGGGAGTTCCTCATAGTTCCCCCACACCTCCGCTGGTGCATTCCAGTCAGAGCACCCGTCCGCTGTAGCAGCAGACCCATCACCATCTGAAAACACATTCGGAGGAAAGCTCTAGTTAAAACACCTCACAAATACACAGCCTTTACAACACATGATACAGACAGAGATTATGATTCACTCCTAGAGCAGTCTCCTGATTACAATACAGTTGGACTGTGCAGATTCACTGATCTACAGACCACCTTGCAACTCGTATAGCTACTCATTGTGATCTAATCCCTACAATGACTTTTATTGCCAGTGTTAAGGTTTGTTTTACTTACTCAGACCAGACCACTCGTCTTCCACTTGAGGCTCAGGCTGGCTGGGACACGGCAGCTGGGGTTCCACTGCTGGAACACACACAACGACTTGGCTTCATGGCAGACTGTCACCAATATACTCAAACTAATATTGCCATATGATTTTTTTTTTTATCCTTTAGTATTTTTTAAATTTGTATTATACAATCTGATTAAATATCTATACTGCCCTACAAAGGCAAAACAAAGTAACTAAGTAATTGTTTTTACTGCAAAGTCTGACTTCAGTCTTTTTCTGTCTAGACAGAGAGCAATTTTTGTTATTCCATTATATATTCTGATTAACTGGCTTGTTCTTGTGTCAGGAAACGAAATACCACACGTATCAGATAATATACCTGGCCATTACAACAGATAAAATATTTTTGACCAAATTCATAGTTAATGCGTTTTGTTTTTGTAGGGCAGTATACTTGTCTGTACTGTAAACCATGCCATCTAGAGGCCAAAAGGTGATCCTACACCAGGAGTCCACAAAGAACAGTCAGCCCATTCATTACCTGCAGTGGCAACTGTTAGTCTGATTAATGAGACTAGATTCAGGTCTTTAGCCTTTATCTCTTATCAGGGAGCCTCCTAATAAGTCCACCCTCCTAATAACACAACATTGCAATAGAAAACCTCAGTGAAAACTCCTGCCAGTAAAAATGTAATTGTACTGTATTCCCTGCATTTGACAAAAAGTTTGATTTGATTACGGTAATATGTACATATGCAATATATTCCAGGGAAATATTACTACTATCATTACTTTCAGTCTCGTGCCCCCAGACAGCAGTGTCTTGGTTGCTCTCAGAAGTGGTCCAGTGCTCCTTATCAGGAACAATGGTAAGGGCTGGGGCCGTCACAGCCCGGTCAGTCCATTCTCCAGTCACTACCGGAGCCTCCTCACTGCTAATAGCTGACACCAACACACACACATTTAACACCCTTCAAGAACATCCACACAATGGCACCACTTTAAATAGTGTGCCTAAGAAATTGACTCCAACCAAGTACTGTACAAGTAAGAGCATGTAACTAATTGTTTTTCTTAAAATGGGACATGATTTGATTTCACCCTAAGCCTTAATCAGAACCTAATTTGAATCAATATGTATATTTTTTACCTTGAGGTCTGACTACGGCAACAGCAGCGACGGCATCTGCTTTCTCTGCTTTGGTTTTGGAGGATTCTCCTGGGGAAATAACAGTCATGTTTAAAGGCAAGGCTGTAGCTATATTTCCATATACATTTATATTTCCTATTTGCAAAGGGACAGCAGGACAACACACAAAGAGCAGTAGCCTGGAACGCAAACTGATATGCTCAGTTTTTCAATTGTTTCAGGGGTGAAACAGAGCATGTCAGTTTGGATTCCAAGCTAACAGAGCAGTTGACAAGCAGCAGAAGCTACACCTCTCTCTCTGGGCTCGGAGTCCTCCAGGGTCTGTATTTATAGCAGGTCTGATCAACAGGGGACCAGCAGAACTCAATAACAGGAGAAGACAGAGAGTAGCAGTCTCCCTGGATGCCAAATTAGTCTGTTTACATAAAGTTTGTGCAAGTGTAGGTGTCTTTAACCATTATCAGACCTGCTCAGCTGCTGCCCTTTGCCAGCAGAGAGGTATACCATAAGGTGATAGACCTAGCTAGCTTTACCTTTCTTCTTCTTTTCTTTCTTCTCAGAGCCAGACCCAGGGGCTGTAGCTTTGGGGCTGGCCTTGGTTGACTCTGTGGGAGGAGTACTAGGCAGAGGATCCACTCCTCCAGGGCTCCCTGACCCGTCACCAGAGGCCTTGTCTTTACGGCGCTGCTCACGCTTCTCCTTGTTACTGATCTTGGTCTCCCAGGTGCCTGATACTGATAGAGACATGGGGAAGGTTAGTGGGAGGAAGTTAAATAGGCCTACATCTCATGTTCAAATCCACTGTTAGAATGTCCAGGCTCTGGGCCCAGTTTCCCGAAACCATCTCAAGACTACGTTCATTCAGTTCATTCATTCAGCCTTCTTAGGAACATCGTTACATCTCCGAGCTGTTTCCCAAAACCATCATTACTAAACTTGCTCTTGAAAATGCTCATTATTTAACGACTGCCTCAGACCACTCGTAGAACAGCGAAGTACATGGTTAGATGTTTCTTGCCCTTCCGCGTCACTTTATACACAGATGTTTATCCGTCTTTCTGTGACTGCTGATAACTTCAGAAGTTTGTAGACTGACTACAAAAACAAAGTTGCCCATTTTTTTGCATAACAAAGACGCTTCAAATGAAAACCGAGATGACTATTAAAAGACAAATACCGTATAGGCTACACACACATATATATTTGAATGATATGGAAATCAATTTCATGTTAATGCAATTGAGTTTCATTTAGATATTTGTAAGCTACCGATACATTTTTGCCTCAATATATTTCATGATGTAACATTTGCACAACCTGGATTTAGTGCATTATTATAAGGTAAGCATTAGAATAATCCGCCTCAATATTTGTAACCATAGGTGATCTCTCTAGGAGCTGATCCGTCGTCAGTCGTGTGGAATAATTCTAATGTTAAGGTAAGATTGGAAAGGGAGAACGCTCATCCTAGAGCAGTGCTCCCCCCCCAAACCTTGTCAGATTGCATGATTAAAATATGACTCATTTCAATTTCCCTGAAAGGACGTAATAATTAGCTGTAAATGTATGCCCCCACCGCGCTTTGCTAGGCACAATTGATTCAAACAGTTGGTGGTATTGTATTGCGTACCTTCCTCCAATTCCTTGCCATGAGAAGAAGCCGTCTTAGCCTCCTTTACTGCCTGTTTCTGCTTCTTCTTGGTGTTCTTTACCTAAATAAATAGATTTCAACGTGTATGTTGGATTAATGCTACAAGGCAAAGAAATGGAAAGTGGTAACATACAGAAGCATCGCCCCCTGCACCATTAGAACAGAAACGCCATGTTATGAGTCACTCAATCAAGTCAACACGGTCAAACTAGGTAGGTGTGTGTGTGTGTATGTATATATATATATATATATATATATATATATATATATATATCTCTCTCTCTCTCTCTCAAATTACATACACCATCCTGTTCCCCTAAATCTGTCTACCAAAAGCCTTTTGACATGTAATTTATAGGCTATATGGTCCTTACAATCTCAAACGCTATAAACATAATACAAAGTATTATATTTTAAGTGTCAGCCCCTCAATGCAGATTGATGCCAAAACAACTATAAAGAGCATTGATTGACAGACAACTGGGTTGAAAGCTGTATTTGAACATGGAGGAGCCACACTTGACACTAGCTAAGTGAGGAAGCCATCGGTCCCATCCTTTAGGATTTGCTGCATCTGCAAGTTAAAATCTGTGAAACAGACATTGCCAGCTGGCCCCTGCACATCACAGGAGGAGTCCTAAGGGAGGCAGGCCTCTAGTCTAAAAGCCACATCATCACTAGTAAAACTCCATTACAAACGCCATAAGGCCAGTTCTCAATCTTCAAGGCTTGTTTAGTGCAGAAATGGGGATATTATGGAGCTAGCTATAACCAAGCATATCTGAAATTATTTTGCATACAACGGACTTGGTTTTGTATACAACAGATTCAACTGTTTCACTGGTCTCCTAGGCTTGCATACAAGCATTTGCCTCTACAAGCAACATTAGGCCTACCTCAGAAGCCTTTTCTGTCTTGACTTGAGAATGATGTGGCACTACTGGCAGGTTGTCTTCTTCAGTCACTCTGACTTCCTCTTGTAGCTCAGCAACTGCACTACCATTTGGCTGTGATTTCTGTGGGGCAAAAGAGAAGACAAGGCTTAATTTAAAAACAAATATTAGTTTGGCTCACGTGACAGGTTTAGCTAGCTAGCCGAATCATGCTAATGTAGGCTACTAACGTTAGCTAGCTACTGTGACAGAGCTGTCAAAATTAGCATAGCATAACTAGCTAGTAAGCCAACATTGGAAACGTTACCTTTTCTGTAGGTTTCCTTTTCTTTTTCTTCGGTTCCTCTGCTTTTGCCGTCTTGATAGAAGCTGGTTTAGTGCTTTCAACGGTCTCAACTTCAATTACGGTCTGTCGCTTCTTGAAGAGCCCGCGACATGCGGAGGCCCACATAGCCACCATTAGCACGAGCCCAATGCACGCTGCTAAAATGATCAACCATGGCGGAATCTCGGGCTTCACTCCAAAATCCACCCCGAGTTCTGAGTGCAAGAGGTCTAGGCCGGTGGAAAGAAGCTCATTCAGGCGACCTGCTATCAACTTGGCCTGTTGACAGGTCGCGTCCTGCCAATTACCTGCCATTTGGGTTGATCTCGATGATTGACAGAATATGCAAAAGTTAACGTTAGCTGGCTAAAAATAACGGTTTTGACAGGGCAAACAATAAAACCACGATCATCGCTGGCTTGTCATCCACCTAGCTGCTAACGCGTTAGCTAGCTGTCAATCATGTAACATTTGAGTCTGTCGAAATAAATTACCCTCATATAGCTAGCTATGTGTCCAGCTCGTATGCCTGATGAACCCGTTTCTTGCCAATTTGATAACGCAAGGTTGATTTCGAGGAGCAACAGAAAAACAGGCGGTGCTTAGCAGCATCCCGCTCTACGATTGGTGCAACGTCATCATGGAAGGAGGCGTCCCTCTGAAATCGTGACGAATATCCCCAGACAGATTAAGAATGGTGGTCCTGGACTAGAACAGATTATTTGAGGTTAGTCATCAGCATATTTGATTAAAAACTATACCCAATGATGTATCACATATCTTGAACCAAACTTTTGCTGCCCACCTCGTCAAGTAAAATTTGTGGCCGGTTTTATTGTACGCTTGGGTGTATTCCCACAATCTAAATAATTGCAGTCTTCGTAAAGTTCCTAAAACCAGGTTATCAGCATGCCGAGCATTTATTGTGAGGTCATCGATTTAAACCATATTCAGAAATACATTCTACATCAATCAAGAGACTAAAATGATCATTTGCATCCAAGTTTATTTTGAAATTCCCTACTCCCCCTATACAAGAAAAATATTGACTTTCCACCAAGGCAGCAGCGAACTGTCAGTGATAGTAAGTATTCTGTTTAGGGCAAGGAACAAAATCATAATCACAGTGTTTTTTTTATACTTTAACTTTTTAAATACTTCTACTGCAGTCCTCTTTGGCTGAGCTTCGGCACAGTTTGCTGTCGAGCCAAATTCCTGGGAAGTAAAGGTTTAAGCCAATAGAGCAGAGGGCTTCAACTTTACAAAGCCAATGCAGGAATGTATATTACCTCAGAACTAAAAAAAATTAAAACAACAAGCCGTCTGTGTTCACAACACAAACAAAATAACCGCCGGGGGAGTGACAGCATTTTTGTATTTTCTTCAAATTCCATAAAATTGTATAGACAAAAAAACAAATCTACAAAAATGTAACTAGGTAAATATTACACAACATGTAAACATGTTTGTCAACCTCTACACAAAACCAAAGTTCTTGGTCTTAATGGCTAGTAAGAGTTTCTGTTTTAGAATCTGTTTGGAGGAGTAGAGTGGCACGTAGAGGCGTGAGATGCAGGTGTTGGCCGTGGGCAGGTGCTGGTCATCCGGAGGCCTGATGGTGATGGAGGGCATGGGCTGGAAGCCTTCCTCACTGGCTGGCAGAGACGGACTGGAGGTCCAGAAGTACACCTGCAGGGAGGGAGAGGAATCAGATTGTATTGGAATTTATATTTGAGTTTCTGCAGATAAAAATTACAAACTGGGACTGCATCAGGTAGTGAAAATAATTTCTTACCAGATCTTGCCTCTCAGTCATGCTCATCTTCTCCACGATGGACCAAAACCAGCGTTTGAACTGCAACAACTTATCAGCATTTTCCCCTGTTGAGATTCAGAGTGGGATAACAAAAATAAGTGACTCAATCATGGAATAAAAACCATAAACTCAAACACATTTAAGTCATGTAAAAGTACAAACGTATTTTTGTTACAAGACTTCCAACTGCATAGCTAAAAGTGTTAGGGTGAGGATCAATAACCAAAGGAAAACTAAATACATCCAGGTTTTACAGTTCTAGGATCAGGTCTCCCCATCCATATAATCTTATTCATTGTGATCAAAAAGGCAAAACTGATCCTACATCAGCACTCATACTCTGAGATTCTTTGTGAATACGGGCCAAGGTCTTTGTACCAGATTCATCATTGAAGGAAGTGAAGCTGATGAGCATCTGCACGTTGACCTCTCCACAGCCGTTGACCAGCAGCCTGAAGTCCTCCGCTGTCAAGTCCTCCAGGGCGTTCTTAGGAAGGACATCCAACAGACCCTTCCTCATCGCCTGAAAGAGACAAAACAGTATTAACATTAAATGTCAACATCTTTATATACAGTACACATCCATCCCCTTCTCATCAGCTGAGAGAGAACAAGGTATTAATCTCACATAAATGTACACTGCAATATTGTCTCTGTACACATCTAGGCTTATCCCTACTCCAGCTTTAGACTGGACTCGTGTCCAATTTGCTGTTTTGGAATCTCCTATGGCATGCCAAAAACAAAAACAGATCTGGGACCAGGCTAACTTTAGACCTAACTCAATACAGAATGCCCCACTTGGTTCCCTTTATTATAGTGAATGGTAATTCACTTGTATACAGTGCCACATGACAGCGTACAACTCACATGAAGAGGTTGCTCGGCAACCACCAGCATCCTGTGTTCGGCGTACTTTCTCACGTATTCGTAAACGTTGAGAGGAGTCACAGGCATGTTGACCCCACCTGACAGCAGCTCCACCTGATATAGCCATGGACAGCAGACGTCATGTTAATAACGTAATGTGATGTTTCATAACATTCTCTGTCACAATTAGACTGCAGAATAGAAGGGTTTTCAAAACAGTCAACTTCTGATAAATGCAAAACCTGGCAGTTTCAAATGTTTAATGTTGCATGCACAAGTAGTGAAATGCCAGTTGTGACAGAGTGCATTAAAACCAGAGATGCAGTCAGGCGATTGCAAAAATATAACGAAATGAAAAATAGGGACTGAAAATGTAGTCCAAGTGCACTTCCTAAATTGAGTTGACTGCATGTGAAATATTCTCCCTGTGAGTTTTTTACCTGTCCAGCCCCTTCCTCCTTACACAGGTCTATGGCAAAGGCCAGGTCCATGGCTACAAACACAGCCTCCGCCTCTCCAGCCTGAGAGTGACGGATCAACTGTCGCAGGCTCTCGTACATTACCGGGTCAAAGAAGGCAAAGTCATGCCAATTCACCTGCTCACAGACACAAATACTGATGAGAACTCTATCCGTGTACAAGTCCAGATGTAGCGGTTTCCATATTGCAGTGTACAACAGTGCCCAGTGGAAATCATTACCTTTCTGCCGAGCAGCACCTTGATGACATGTCTGTTCAAGGTAATTGGACAGAGCTCATTCTGCAGCAGACACAGCCCTAATATTCTGGAGAGAAAAAAACAAAAAAACGTAAACACTTGGAAATTCTTTGAGGTAGGCTACATATAATTGTAATTTCGTTGTTTTATCCCTGAATATAAGTAAATAGTGGCTGCACTCCAAATGGCCCCCTGTTCCCTATGGGTCCTGGTTGCACTATAACGGGAATAGGATGCTAGGACTTACCTGCCGATGTTCCTGAAGCAGTTGAGCCTGGCCTCCGTGTTCTTGCCGGGCCGGGGAGAGTAGAAGCCTCTCTTCCCGGGCTGGTAGAACAGGGGAGCGTTGTCATCTCCGTCTTCAGGGTCGTCCAGCTCCATGTCCACCACACTGCGGGTGGAGCCATGACGCTTACGGTTCTCCTGCTGCTACAACCAGGAAAATGAGGAACTTTATTCGTAATTGACAATAACTGACAAATTTTTGGTTATTACGGCGTAAAATAATTAAAATCAGTGCCACCCTGTAAAATATAATTGACTGGTCTTGAGAAAGGTTGCTAAAGCTGAAATGTTGACAAACAGTCCCCTATATCCTGTTACTATTAGAGCATAATATTAGTGGGTGATCATGAGGTGAATATTTGTATTATGTTATCGTAAACCTCTAAAAACAGCCACAGTCAGAATTCTAACCAGTAAATTAATGTCATGAGGCTGAAGGCCACATTCCTTTTATTCTTCATACAACTTTCTTTCAGGCATGTCTAATGACTTGTGTTCCTGGACCACAGAGCTGGGGCATGCTGGGACCGGAGACGGAGAGCTGAAGCTTACCTGTGCTTTCTCAGGAGCCTCCAGGAGACCCAGGTCCAGTATGCTGTCAGCGCCATTTTCCCTGTGGAAGGGGAGAGGAGTTTTAGTCAGGTTATCCTTTATTTTTATCAAACCAGGTTGTCCTATTGAGGTAACAAAAAAACTTTCACAAGGGAGACCTGGTCAAGAGGGCATCCTTGAAATTGTGTATGGTGACGATGCGTCCCAAATGGTACCTTTTTGTGAAAATATGGCAATAAACGGGCTCTGGTCAAAAGTAATGCACTGTGAGCAGGGTGCTATTTTGAGAACAAAATGGCAGAGTGGTGAATAGGACATTGTACTATACCTTCCATGTGCAATGAGCAGCTCCATGGCCTCTTCCACCCTGGCCCTGAGAGAGTCCTCACTGGCCAGGAGCAACAGCAGCTGGGCTGGGGAGAGCTCCAGCAGCATCCCTGTGATCTTACTGGCAAATGCCTGGAGAGGAAGGAACAACACCAGTCAGTCACATTCTGTAGACAGTCCTGAGGTTTTCACTTATTCACCACCCATCACATACAGTATTCCTTGATTGTATATAGATATTATGCATTATAGATTAGATAATGAATGGATACTGCATTTATAGATAAGATACTTTAATTAGAATTAGATTGTTGTAAAGCTGGTAGGTACCGGCTGCATAGCGTGGACGCGGGGGTATAGCCTCTCTCCCAGGGCCTGTCTGTGGGCAGGTAGGGGATCAGGTTCGTCACTGGGGTTCCCCTCCGAGGCTGGCCTGAAGGGCCGGGTGTCAATGGACAGCTGTCTCCTTGAGTCCCTGGAACACACACAGAAGGGAAGGTTAGCTAGCGCCCTCAAACATTCTACACCATCGTGCCGACCCGAACAAAACTGGCCAGTGCAGGCCATTGTCTTACGCCAGATCAATGCTCGTCCCTCAACCAATCGGTCTTGTAGGACGTGGAACACATCTATAAAACTAGATTTTGCTCAACACAAGTTCCTAATTCTGGCTACTACAGCAAACCATGCTCCAGCTAACAGCCTAGTATAAGCTTGTTTGAATGGCCATACAGTAGCTAGTTTAACAGCTTGTTGATTAAGTTGTACAGAACCAAAGTTAAGGGACTGCTCTCAGAAATCAGCATGTATGCAACAGACAGCTGCCATTGTGCCTCGCTACTTCGTAACATTTGGCCAACGCGATAACGTTGGAGAGCAGTCTGCTGTGCTGTAGAACTCGGCGCACTAATCACAGCAGAACAAATATGAAAACTCATGTGCATAGCTAGAGGGAGTATTCAGCATTGAGTGTGTGAACTGGTGTTTTCATATGGATTGGAATGTTCGTACATAAAGAATTTCATGAATATGGATTCTACCACCACAAAACACCTTAGCTAGATATAGAATTAGGTATTGAAGACATCCTCATTACTTAAAAAAAAATATTAGCTACAGGTTCATCGTTTTTGGTAAGATTAACTGACGCTTGAGGATGAACAGGGGTTCAGTGGATGATGTCACCGTGGTAACATTTTTGAACGTTAGGACAGCATATTGTAGTCGGACTTCTTTTTAGCTACCATGAGTTTCTGCGAGTTCAGACAGATCAGTAGAGATGGCCGCCATGTTATCCGACGTGAGACAATGCAATGCAGGACAGAAACTATGGTGGATGCGTAACCAGGTCAGCTAGGCTCGGCTAAGCAGTGTAAAATTTTATTTCGGTGTAGTTGAGTAGAGAGATGTATAAAGCTATAGTTACAACTTTCAAACTATGTTGCATTTGGATTGCTTTGTGTAACACCACCAGCAACTAAAAAGCAATTAATCTACAACATGGTTGCATCCAGTTGCAATTTCTTCTACTTTTTTACTTTCTATTTCCACAAAATTCTACTTTGTGCACTAGTTGCAAGCAACAGCCAATCAAAATGAATGCGTCGCACATGATCCATTTGAAGGTTCGGAACTCTGACCCAGTTGTCAAGTCAACACAGCTGTCAGTGCTGTGGGAACCGTGATCAAGGTTGGTAGAAGAGACATTAGCCAAACGGGAGCTGTAAATAAATATTGGCATCATGGGAAGTCATGGTTAATGTACATGGTTTGGTAGTCAATGTCATTTTTGAAGTGAACCCAGACCTCTCAGACCAGTTTCAACTGAAATTGACCAACATGAACTGCACTAGCTAGCTTAGTTCATTGCTACCATGGTCATTTTCACTAGCTAGCTAAAGTGTACAGACAGCATTTTGTCCAAATCCATTCTTATACAACCATACGGTTGGATAAACAATTAGTAAAATCATGATGTAATGCAGCAGATGACATTAGGTGAGGTACGACTTCTCAAACCATAATGACAATAGCAGCTTCAATTTGATTGGCTGTTGCAAGCAATTTCAATCACATTTGAGTTACTTCGTGTATCAGCAACGTTGCTTGAGATGTCACTTGCAACCTCTAACTGCGACTAAATTTGCTTGAAAGTTGCTTTGTTTAACTTCAGCCTAACACATGAAGGTCAAATGTTTTTTGAAAGGCAACATGTCCTAATAACACACTACAACCACAGGGTTGGTGAGCAGGATGGTTGGTCTCTCACCTGTCTCGATCTCTCCTAGAGCCGGCTCGGAGCCCTCCACTCCTCCGCTCCCTCTCCCGGTCTCTGTTCCTCAGCCGCTGCATCAGATCTACACACAGAGGGAGACTTTAGGAAAGATATATATCTCTGTTCTCCTCTGAAATTCCTCTTGCTTCCCCCAGAGTGGTGGTAGCAGTAAGTTGTCACAGTCACCATGTTAAACTGCCATTTGGGTTAAGTAATTAATAAATTGACGCTAGTAGTTTCATACTCAATGTCATACTTGAGTTGTAATCGTGATGACACGTACTGCTGGCCTGCATGCCCTTGCTGACACTCTGTACACAATCCAGGTTGGGCAGCTTGTCATTGGACAGGAAGGCTAGGGCGATGGCCGTGTAGAAGCTACGGGCCACGCCACTACCTTCGCCCGGCTCGTCCTTGAAGGTGACCTTGACGCGGTGCACAGCCATGGGTGTGGTGGTGCAGCGCCGTCCAAAGTGGGTGTTGAGCTGCCTCATGGTCTGCTGGATCAACTGGTCACGGTCACGGTCCACCTCCAGGGCCAGGTCACGAGACTGGAGGTTACGGAGTTTCTCCATCTCCCGGCGGAACTTAGACTCCTTCACCTCAAAGCCCCCCAGCTCGGTCAGGATCTGGGGACGGGATCAGACAGACAGGATTAAATGTCTGGTTAGATCATCAACTGTTTTTTTATCCCCTTTTCCCCCCAATTTTCGTGGTATCCAATCGCTAGTAATTACTATCTTGTCTCATCGCTACAACTCCCGTACGGGCTCGGGAGAGACGAAGGTCGAAAGCTATGCGTCCTCCGAAGCACAACCCAACCAAGCCGCACTGCTTCTTTAACACAGCGCGCCTCCAACCCGGAAGCCAGCCGCACCAATGTGTCGGAGGAAACACCGTGCACCTGGCCCCCCTTGGTTAGCGCGCACTGCGCCCAACCCGCCACAGGAGTCGCTGGAGCGCGATGAGACAAGGAAATCCCTACCGGCCAAACCCTCCCTAACCCGGACGACGCTGGCCCAATTGTGCGTCGCCCCACGGACCTCCCGGTCGCGGCCGGCTGCGACAGAGCCTGGGGGTGAACCCAGAGACTCTGGTGGCGCAGTTAGCACTGCGATGCAGTGCCCTAGACCACTGCGCCACCCGGGAGGTCCCTGATCATCAACTGTTTTTAATGTTTGACAGATGTTTTTTTTTGTCCTGATCTCATCTTGGTAATTGTACTTTTCTTTATTACATGTTTGTCTGTCAAGATCTGGGAACAGAAAGCTGTAGAGACTTGTCTACCGTTCTAAAAGCGTACATTTGGATCCGGTATGCTGATTGGTTGATAGCTGTTAGTTATTCACGATAATCCACAGGTAAAGCCTGTTAACAGTTCCATTTGAATCATCAATTTACTGTTCAACAGCCCAGCCAGGCAATTCATAAACTTTCTAGCCCATCATCTTGGTAAAGGTATTTTTATTTATTTTGTCCATGTCTAGCTGTATATTTTTGTGGATTTCATTGTATTAATGGTTTGGACCAGGGGAAATACTATAAATATAATACAGTATAATTGTTTAGACACCAATCCCTGAGTGTGCATACCGATCCAGGCTCTGCTCCAACGTCCTCCATGAAGACGCGTCCGAACAGCTCCAGAGACAGACGCCAGCGGCCCAGCAGCATGTCATGGGAGATCACCATCCCCATGAAACTACAGTGGGGTCTGGAGAGGAGGACAGAGATTATATACTTCCTAGTTAATATTACAGTGGGGTCTGGAGAACACAGGAGAGGGCACAGAGATGTTACTTCCTTGTTAATACCAAAGATGGGAGTGTAAGGAACATTTACATATGCAGTTGTAAGATGCAAAGAGGGAGAATATTATTTATTTATGTAACCTAACTATATTCATTGTTTCCTTACTGAAGCAAAAAGAGAGCGACCTGAGAAAGCAAACCTAGATGGCATTTTCATTTATTTACTAGCCACTAAGACACGTGTACCATACCTAAAGGAAGGAAGCGGGGGTCCATCGCTCTCAGTGAGGCCTATTTCAGCCAGGAGGCTGCTCTTCAGCTGGGCAGCTAGGTCGTGGGGTGAGGGGCCTGGCTTTGGAGCCACTAGCTCCTGGTCCATGGGCTGGTCCTCTCTGCCGCGCTGACTAGTCTCCATACTCATCACGTTCTTCAGGTTGGCTGAGTAGGACATCTTGGTGGGTAGGATCTGTAGGACACAACAGCTGTGGTTGTAGTGAATGGTGCTATAATGAATGTTTTTTTAAATTATGGAAATGTACTGTGAAGACTGTGGCTCTGCTCCAATAATTTGATGCATCTTCCCTTACTCTTTTTCCTTCCATGAAGTACTAATCACTGATCTAACATGGATTGGCGTTAGCAAGCTTTCCAGTTTCCATTGCATTACTTTCACCAATCCAGCCATGTTAGACCAGTGATTCTTTCAAGAAGGGGGGGATGAGGGAAGGATGCATGTTGATTGAAGGGATGAGGGATAAAGGAAGGATGCATGATAAGAGTATTAGAGCAGGGCTGGTGTGTTGTCAGGGCGGGCAGTGCGTTATGTATACCTGAGAGGAGCCCATGTTAACCTCCATGCAGCTGCGGTCCAGGGTGGCCTCTGCCAGGCCTTTGCTTGCTGTGTACGAGGACGAGTACAGGCCCTGACTAGGACGGCCAAACAGATCCTCCTTCCTTGCATTGGGCTGGGAGGTAGAAAAATGTAAAATAAGTTGCAGTGTCATTATTGTAACAAACTAAAAACAGATTAACAACGTATTGGTAGTGGTGGATTTATTGACTTCTAGTGTATATTGCACTGCTTGCCCCATAAAGGTATAAGTAGGCAAATAAGCTCTATAGCTGTGTTTTAACATAACTACTGTCTGGCATCAATTACACTGCATTAAGGATTATAAAGAGGCTGTTTTGGGAGCCCGTTAGGACTTCACCTGCACATGTCACTTTAATTCCATTTCCTTCATAGATAGTTATCAATAAAATCTCACAATAAAGTGCAGTGTTTCAGATTTGCCTGCTGGGGGCAAGGAGACCCTCAGTGCCGCTAAAGCCCTTGACAACTAAAATCTGTTTAAGGGGTTGTTAAATAAATGTTAAAACTATTTGGTTGTAATATCTTAACCTCATGAAGAGCATAGTCAGAACTACACAGTTCAGATCATTCCATATTTAGCTCTCAGAGTTAAACAACAAGTATCCATGCTTGTCATGATCAGTAAACATCAATTGGCCATGTAATTTCAGATATGTTGAGGCTACCCTGACGTCTCTCAATAACCTTTAGTTAGATATTTGAGTGAAAAGTAAACTATACCTGATAAGTATGAGTGGTTTAGGTTCATTTCCCCATCCTTTGTGGGCTCTGCTTGTCAAGCAGCAGAAGGGCGCATTTGCTGATGTAAGCCTATTGTTAGCTGATAATGTTTACTTTGCAAGCTACCGGTAGAAACGTTGTACAGTTGGCTAAACATAGTGCTAAGTAGACCTTATATACTTTTTTTCTCCAACCAACATAGCTAACTTCACTAAGTAGGTCTAACATAAACCCTTAACATTTCTTGGTGTTTAAATCGCAATTGCTACTGACAAACCTGATTAATGGACCACATCAAATTGGCTAGCCAATAAAATACAACATCAATACGGCTAGTTAACAAGCTAACTTTCAGGGGATAACTAGAAGTCTATATCCAAATATTGTTTAATTTGCTTGGCATCTATAGAGGTGATGACAGTAGTCCGAATGACAATTTGACGAGGACTTGCCAATGTCAAGCTCTTTCCAAAAGCCTAACCTCTGATGAAGCAAGCTAAGCGACATAGTTTGCTTAGCTAGCTAGATGCCAAATGATAGGTTACCCTCATTTATCTGAAAATACATGATCAATTGATGTTTACTGATCATGAAAAACATGCAGTTACTTGCTGTTTAACTGAGAGCTAAATGTGGAATAATCCGAACTGTGTCGTTCTGACTATGCTCTTCAAAGTGATGATATTAAAACCAAATAGTTAACAATCCCTTAAAAACAGCATGTACTTGTCAATGGTTTTAGTGGAGCTGGGGGTCTCCTTGCCCCCCAGCAGCCAAAATCTAACGCTCTGCACTGTATTGTGACGTTTTATTGATAACGACCTATACCGGTCAGTGCGAATTAAAGAAATGCACTAACCTGCAGGAGGTGAGGCTGGTCTGCCAGGGGGATGGCCTCAGCCAGGGGGACCTCGAAGGGGTTGGGGGGGATACAGCCCAGGAAGGTCATGGAGTCAGAGCGCCGGAAGAACGGGTGGTTCTGTCCCGTCTCAGAAGGGACCGGGTCATCCTCCTTATCCTGGAGCGTGGAGCCTGAGAGAGAGAGAGAGAGAGAGGTCAGCACTGCTTCCCTACATTTCTCCACACTACAAAAGACCACTGGGAAAGACTGGCCAAAAAACAACTGTACATAGTTTAAACTGCCTATCACCTACATCAGGGCTCTTCAACCCAGCAGTTCCTGGAGAGCTACCGTCCTGAAGATTCACGGCAACTGTAATCACACGCACCTGATTCTAATAATTAGCTGGTTGATAATCTGAACCAAGTTACTTAAAACTGGGGTTGGAGTGAAAACCTACAAGGGTAGCTCTCCATGAACAGGTATGGAGAGCAATGACCTACAGTGACGTGTTAAAGTATTTGCCCCCTTTCTGATTTTCTTTATTTTTGCTACTGAATTTTATCAGAACTTCAACTAAAACCTAATATTAGATAAAGGGAACCTGAGTTTGTTAATTAAATGAATAAAACAAGTATGCATTTGAGTTATTATTAAAGTGATGCAACACCCAATTCCCCTGTGTGAAAAAGTAATTGCCCCTTACACTCAGTAACCGGTTGTGCCACCTTTAGCTGCAATGACAGCAACCAAATGCTTCCTGTAGTTGTTGAGTGGCTAAACGCCGTGAAGGAATTTTGGCCCATTCTTGCATGCAGAACTGCTTTAGCTTGGCAACATTTCTGGCTTCACGAACTGCTCAGTTCAAGTCCTACCACTAAGTCGTCTCAATTAGGATTAGGTCTGGACTTTGACTATGCCATTCCAAAACTTAAAATTTGTCGCTTTAACCATTTTCATGTAGAATTGTGTATTTTGGATCATTTTCTTGCTGCAGGACCCAGATGCGCTTCAGCTTCAACTCACAGATCGATGGCCTGACATTCTCCTTTAGAATTCTTTGATACAGAGCAGAATTCACGGTTCCTTCTATTAAGGCAAGTCATCCAGGTTTTGAGGCAGCAAAGCATCCCCAAACCGTCACACTACCACCACCATGCTTGACCGTTGGTATGAGTTTCTTAATGTGGAATGCAGTGTTAAGTTTTCAGACATAATGGGACCCATCTCATCCAAAAACTTGACTCAAGTTTGCCAAAAAGCACCTGAATAATTAATTTTCTATGGACAGATGACTCAGACGACATGGGTCCCATTATGCCTGCCGAAAACCAAACACTGTATTCCACAGTAAGAACTTTAATGGTCAAGCATGTTTATTTTTTTATTGAATCCTTATTTTACTAGGTAAGTTGACTGAGAACACATTCTCATTTACAGCAACGACCTGGGGAATAGTTACAGGGGAGAGGAGGGGGATGAATGAGCCAATTGTAAGCTGGGGATGATTAGGTGACCGGCCAGATTGGGGATATTAGCCAGGACACTGATTTGTATTTATTATGGATCCCCATTAGCTGCCAAAGCAGCAGCTACTCTCCTGGGGTCCAGCAAAATTAAAAGGCAGTTTAAACAAATATAAAAACATACAATACATTCAGATTTCACTTCACACTGTGCCCTCAGGCCCCTATTCCACCACTACAACATATCTACAGTACTAAATCCATGTGTATGTATAGTGAGTATGTTATCGTGTGTGTATGCATGTGTCTGTGCCAATGTTTGTGTTGCTTCACAGTCTCCGCTGTTCCATAAGGTGTTTTTTAAATCAGTTTTTAAAAAAATCTAATTTGACTGCTTGCGTCAGTTACTTGATGTGGAATAGAGTTCCATGTAGTCATGGCTCTATGTAGTACTGTGTGCCTTCCATAGTCTGTTCTGGACTTGGACTGTGAAGAGACCTCTTGTGGCATGTCTTGTGGGGTATGCATGGGTGTCTGAGCTCTGTGCCAGTAGTTTAGACAGAGACCTCATAAATAAAACTAGTGATAAAGTCAACTCTCCTCCACTTTCAGCCAGGAGAGATTGATATGCATATTATTAATATTAGCTCTCTGTGTACATCCAAGGGCAAGCCGTGCTGCCCTGTTCTGAGCCAATTGCAATTTTCTTAAGTCCTTTGTGGCACCCGACTGAACAGTAGCCAAGGTGCGACAAAACTAGGGCCTGTAGAACCTGCCTTGTTAGTGTTGTTAAGGCAGAGCATCACTTTATTATAGATAGACTTCTCTCCATCTTAGCTACTACTGCATCAATATGTTTTGACCATGAGTTTACAATCTAGTGATACTCCAAGCAGTTTAGTCATCTCAACTTGCTCAATTTCCACATTACTACAAGATTTAGTTGAGGATTAGAGTTTAGTGGGTGTTTTTTTCTAAATACAATGCTTTTAGTTTTGGAAATATGGCTAACTTATTCCTTGCCACCCACTCAAACTAACTGCAGCTCTTTGTTGAGTGTTGCAGTCATTTCAGTTGCTGTAGTAGCTGACGTGTATAGTGTTGAGTCATATGGATCCATAGACACACTGGCTTTACTCAAAGTCAGTGGCATGTCGTTAGTAAAAATGTAATAAAAACAAAGGGCCTAAACAGCTACCCTGGGGAATTCCTGATTCTAACTGGTTTATATTTGAGAGGCTTCCATTAAAGAACACTATGTGTTCTGTTTGACTGGTAACTCTTTATCCACAATATAGCAAGGTGTGTAAAGCCATAATACAAGTTTTTCTGGCAGCAGACTATGATCGATAATGTCAAAAGCTGCACTGAAGTCTAACAAGACAGCCCGCCACAATCATTTTATCTATTTCTCTCAGCCAATCAGTCATTTGTTAAGTGCTGTGCTTGTTGAGTGTCCTTCCCTATAGGCATGCTGAAATTCTGTTGTCAAAAAAACTTTTTCCCCAGAAGTTTACTAAGGGTTGGTAACAGGCTGATTCGTTGGCTATTTGAGCCAGTAAAGGGTACTTTGCTATTCTTGGGTAGCGGAATGACTTTAGCTTCTCTCCAGGCCTGAGGGCACACGCTCTTTAGTGGGCTTAAATTAAAGATGTGTCAAGTAGGAGTGACAATATCCTCAGTAATTTTCCATCCAGATTGTCAGACCCTGGTGGCTTGTCATTGTTGATAGACAACAATTTTCTCACCTCTTCCACACTGACTTTACGGTATTCAAAAGAACAATTGTCTTTCACAATTTGGTCCGATATACTTGTGTAGTGTCAGTGTTTATTGCTGGCATGTCATCCCTAAGTTTGCTTATCTTGCCAATGAAAAAGTCATTAAAGTAGTTTGCAATATCAGTGGGCTTTGTGATGGAGTCATCTGATTCAATGACTGAAGGAGCTAGTTAGCTTCTTTCCCCAAAAAGTTCATTTAAGGTGCCCTAAAGCATTTTACTATTATTCTTTATCTTTGTTTCATAGTGTAGTTTATTTTTATTTAGTTTAGTCACATTTTCTTAATTTGCAGTACGTTTGCCAATCAGTTGGACTGCCAGACTTAATTGCCATACAATTCCTCATCAATCCAAGGGGATTTAAAAGTTTTTACAGTAATATTCTTAATGGATGCGTGCTTATTAGTAACTGGAATAAGTAGTTTCATAAACGTGTCAAGTGCAGCGTCTGATTGCTCCTCATTACACACCAGCAAATATTCTTTACATCAAAACTTATTGTATGACCTCATACACTATATTAGGCCCAGCCTTTGGTTTTCCTAGATATTGCTATTATATTGTGATCACTACATTATATGGATTTGGATACTATTTTAAAGCACATATCTGCAGCGTTAGTAAAGAGGTGATCAATACGTGATGATTTAATTCCTGTGCTGTTTATAACTACCCTGGTAGGTTGACTGACAACCTGATCCAGGTTGCAGGCACTTGTTAGAGTTCAAGGTTTTTTCCTGAGTGGGCAGCTTGATTGCAAGTCAATATTTAAAATCACCCAGAAAATATACTTCTGTTGATACATATATTATCAAGCATTTCACACACATTATCCAGATACTGACTGTTAGCACTTGGTGTGCTATAGAAGCTTCCTACAAGAATGGGCTTTAGGTGAGGCAGATGAACCTGTAGCCATATTACTTCCATAGTATTTAACATTAGATCTAAGCTTTACAGGAATGTGGTTCTGAATATAGATTGCAACACCGCCTCCGTGGGCTTTTCGGTAGATGCTATAACCATGTATGTAGCAATACGTGATGAATACACTGTATCAAAGGTATTATCCAAGTGAGTTTCAGAGATATAATATGAATGTAATCTGTTACAAGCAAGTCATTGACTTCATGGACCTTGTTTCTTAGGCTACATATGTTAATATGGGCTATTTTTAGCACTTTTCTGGGTTGCTTGATTGTTTTTAATGCTTTACTGGGAAGCTTAGAGGTAGACTTACTCATGTTATTTACATTGGAGCGGATAGTGCAGAGTGAGCTGCATAAAGTGGTCTTCCTATTATTGCACACCGCCTCAGTGCTAACAGTGTAACTCTGGTTTACAAGCTCATGATTACCGCTTACAATAGCTGTAAGATAAAGACGTATTTGGTGCAATTAGGGGTACATAAATGACTTACATTGTGTTTGCCAATGCCCCTAAGATCATATACACTTGATGCAGCATTATGACGACTCGTCACAATGGTAGGGATTAACTGAGCTGGTCTTGGATTATTTACCAGTCATTGTTTTTTTGTTGTTGAGTTTAGTTTGTTTTATTTTTACAGGGACAGTGCACATTAATCAACGTTTCAGTATAAGTGCCAGTTTTAGCCAGCCGGCTAATTTTCAACCGCAGTCCCTGGACAGGTTATTAAAAACAATTACAATATAGACAATCATTGAGCAGTGAGCACACTCAGAGCAACATAGGACAAGCAAGACATAGCATACAGACAGAGCAACATAGAACAAAAAGAAGCAAGACAAAATTCATAAAAGCAACAAAGTGTTTCCACACCTCACAAGCTACAGACAACATGGAAAGCGGCAATACACAGCTAGGGATTATGTTTACAAATCTGATTGACCTTTAGCCATGTCTTCAAGCATTTTGTGAAAATGTGATATGTGGTGCAGTTGTGTGTGTCTGATGGCAGTGTATTCCAGACATGGGAAGCTCTCAGAGAAAGCAGATTTACTAAAGGTGTTTTCCTTAAGGGAACTATACAGTCACCTCTCATGGCAGACCTTGTGGATCTGCTGCCATATGTTTGGGTTTCTGTTTAACAAAAATACTGAGTGGAGGGGGAGCCAGGCCATTTAGGATCTTGAATACAAGACATGTGTCGTCGGTGTATTGCACAAGATTTTCCCAACTCAGGAGCTCATGCTTTCTGAGGATGTAACAGTGATGATGGCTATTGGGCTTCCTATCAGGCACTTTGAGTGCCTGTTTGTAGACAGACTGAATAGGTTTTAATGTTGTCAGCAAGCTTGGGCCCAACTAGTCAAGCAGTGTGTTAAGTGGGGGAGTATCATAGATTTGAAGTACAGTTTTGCTACCTCTGTAGTCAAACAATTTAAGATTCTACCAGATCAATTTAGAATTTCCCTTGGCTTCACCAATTATGTTAATAAAAAAAGTTTGCCTTGGCCTGCCTGATTTCTTTCATCACCTTATTTCTCAACATGGTAAACCTACGTCTGTCATGCTCTAATTTTGATCTTAGGGCTATTTTTAGAGCATAATCTTGTTCTTTCACCAATTTCCAGATGTCTCCATTTAGCCAAGGTTAGAGTGCTCTTTTGGCCAGGTTTGGATTTGATTTTCTTTAGGAAACCATTTATTGTAGTCTGGATTGTGGATAGAAAAACCTGACAATCAGTTTCCACGTCTGTATAGGACAAGAGATCATTCCAGTTAATTCCCTTAATTGCGTTTTCAAAATAGTTAAATTCAGTCTTAGGTATTCTTAGTTGATCCGGCTTTCTAACAGTAGAGAGGTTAAACCTTTGTTTTCTGAATTTTTATAATGAGTATTTCTGTATTTGAATTTGGCACCCAGCAGTTTCACTGGCTGTTGAAGAGGTGGGACGCTAACGTCTCACATACCCAAGAGAGGTTAATGTAAATCATCACACCCCCTCTTCCTTCAATCCTGTCTCTCCTGAAAACATTGTAGCCAGGCACAATCAAAGCAGCGATGGAGAGTTTTTAATGGAGCCATGTCTCTGAGAGGCAGAGGAAGTCAAGGTTGGAGTCTGTGAGTAGATGTTGAATTTGATCACTTTTTGGAATGACACTACGAATGTTCAAGTGCCCCCCTAGTAGTCCCTTGGGCTTAGCTCGTGGGTCCCAGATGACTCGCGAGTGATTGACACATTGAAAAAAGTTAAATGTTCTGTGTTTTCTGGCGGCTGGGTTTAGGCCATTTTGTTTCATTTTGATTAGGGGCAGTTCGGTAACGCAATTAACAATCCCTCCCGCCTGCACTGGATGCGGGGAACTAACTAAAACAGCTTGCGTACCAGAAGCAGAGTTAGGGATCGCATATAGCGACTTGGGTATGTTTGAAGAGTCAAAATCTATCCTGGAGCCGGGTGAGTAAAGAGAAACCACGGGACCATAGCACTCACCCACTTCCACAGCGGCGACGATCAGTGGACGAGGCCATCCACTGAATTCCACTCCGGTGAGTATCACTGGCTTGGTGATGTTAGGCCCAGGATTAAGTCGCACATCCCCGGAGAGCAGGAGGGTAGTGAACAGGTAGTTTCACAGTTTCCGATAAATGTTGGACTTGTGTTTGTTACGCCTAAGCGGTTCAGCGGAATAGGGAACGAGGTAGACTTGGCCATTATTCAGAACATTATGGTATGCTGTGTACTGTCCGCTCCCGTGGAACGGTGAACCAATGTGTTTGGTGTTAATATTCTCCGGTAGTAGATTTAGTGTCATCCCAGCAAGAACACACAGATTATCAGTACAGCAGCTACATAACTGACAATCATGGCAAAGTACTGGAGATAAAACAAATAATTGCACTTACACTCTTTGCATGAGTTACTTAGCTGGGGTTGTCGTACACCTGATGTTTTAGATAAAATAACAGCATTCGTATGAGAAGCGGCACCTGCCACACCTCCTTGTCTTCCATCCGCCATTATTAGTTATTATTGTTTTAATGCAGCCATGAAATGCGTGGACAGAGTCCAGGAGCCAAGATGATTTGGATGGACTCAGTCATTCCTGAGAGTATCTTCTGCTTCCAGAAGGTGTCAAAGTTATCAATAAAAGTGACTCCAGCAGAGCTACAGTAGTCTTTAGCCAGATGTGTATTGCCAGCAGTCTGCTGAATCTTTCACATCTGCGGCCCAACGATGGTACTGGACCTGAAATTATTGGCTGTTTTTTGGAGTCTTTTAAAGCTAAATTCAGTTCTTTAAAATCCATTTTTTAAATGTTCAGAGCTAGCCCTCCTGATGTCGTCTGACCCCACATGGCCTACGACAGTGTCAGCTCCGGGCATCTGTGGTAGAACAGAAGGAAGCAGCCTTATGTCCTGTACTTGTGCTCCTGGGTAGCACAGGGTTTTTGCCTTGGGGACCGAGATGTTTCTCACCATAGAGCTGCCTATGATGACAGCTGGTGATGTTGAATGGCCCGGGTCTCTACGGCAGCCTCACAGTCTGGTGAGGCTGGGAGCACCGAGGATCTGAACCCGAGGTAGAAGCCACCGGAGAGGGAGACAGAACCGAGGACGAAGACGCAGGTACCTCCGGATTCGATCTTGATTGAGAAGCTACCAAGGGCCAAGGCTCTGGAACCTCTGGATCCAGGGCGGCAAAGCTGTTTTTGGTCCGTGTCAGTTCCGGGTTCAACATCTCCATGGAGACCCTCGTTGCCAGAGGACACCTTCTTCGACTTCCACGCCGAGTGACGTACCTCCATGGCTGGTTGGTTGGGTTGAGATCAGCTCTGTTCTCCAGGGAAGGGGGAGACCCCTTCGGGGATGGAACCCTGCCTAACACCAGCCAGTCGGCTGTGGAGAGCCGACATGGCGGCAAAACTTCCACCAGGCCAGAGTGGCGTCCAGCTACTGGGGTGGAAGGAAAAAGTAGGTGACCGTGGGTTCCCCAGTAACTTATGTAGGTTTGCTACTTGCTTGCTAAGAGTAGCTACTTCACTCCTGTAGTCCTCCGCAAGCAAGCAGTTGCTACATTGAAAGTCAGTGCGGTCCACATTGTCCCGGGAACAAAGCAAAGTAAACACAGCTCCTGCAACGCTGGAAACTTTCAATAGCGGCCTCCATTTGAGTCCGCCGACCCAGCTAGGCTTCGCGTCACTCACTCTATACGGAATCTGGCAGGATCCCGGGAGAGATGGCAGCGCTCACAAAAATGTAGCCCAACAGAGCCGCAGGCTCCAAAATAAAAGTATATAAAAACACTGTCGGCTTTTAAACCAAGGTCTTTAGTTCAGGTTTCAGCGTTCGACAACATACTTTGCGTTCTGATGACATGCTGTTGCTACATGACACCCCTACTCTTACGATAAGTGCCATGGGATCTTAAGTGACCAGAGTCAGTACACCCGTTTAACGTCCCATCCCCGAAAGACAGCACCCTACACAGGGCAATGTCCCCAATCACTGCCCTGGGGCATTTGGATATTAATTTTTTTTAGACCAAAGGAAAGGGTGCCTCCTACTGGCCCTTAAACACCACTCCCAGCAGCATCTGGAATCCCATCCAGGGACATATCAGGATCAACCCTGCTTAGCTTCAGAAGCTAGTTTGGGTCTGCTTTGCTGCCTCAGGACCTGGACGACTTGCCTTAATAGAAGGAGCCATAAATTCTGCTCTGTACCAGAATTCTACAGGAGAATGTAAGGCCATCCGTCTGTGAGCTGGGTCACTCAGCAAGACAATGATCAAAACACATAATCATGTCTACATGAGTGGCAAAAAAGCAACACATTTTAAGTTTTGGAATGTTCTAGTCCAGTGGTTCCCAAACTTTTTAATAGTCCCGTACCCCTTCAAACATGTAACCTCCAGCTGCGTACCCCCTCTAGCACCAGGATCAGGGCATTCAAATGTTGTTTTGCCATCATTGTAAGCCTGCCACACACACACAATACAACACATTCATTAAACATAAGAATGAGTCAGTTTGTCACAACCGGGCTTGTGGGAAGTGACAAAGAGCTCTTATAGGACCAGGGCGCAAATAATAATCAATAATTTAGCTCTTTATTTAACCATCTTACATATAAAATATTATTCATCAAAAATTGTGAATAACTCACCACAGGTTAATGAGAAGGATGTGCTTGAAAGGATGCACATAACTAATGTTGGGTTGTATTGGAGAGACTCAGTCTTAAATCATTTCCCACACAGTCTGTGCCTGTATTTAGTTTTCATGCTAGTGAGGGCCGAGTATCCACTCTCACATAGGTACGTGGTTGCAAAGGGCATCAGTCTTTAACAGAGTGCTTTGTCAAAGGAAAACACTCTGAGCGCAGCCCTTTGCAGAAATCTGGCAGTGACTTCTGATTAAATTACATTTTCTCAGAATATCGTTGGAATTTCGATGAGGCTCTCTTGTTCAGATATCGGGTAAGTGGACTGGAGGCAGGGCATGAAAGGGATAACGATTCCAGTTTGTGTCGTCCGTTTCGGGAAAGTACCTGCGTAATTGCGCACCCAGCTCACTCAAGTGCTTCACTATATCACATTTGACATTGTCCCTAAGCTTGAGTTCTTTTGCACACAAAAAAATCATACAATGATGGAAAGATCTGTGTGTTGTCCTTGTTAATGTAGACAGAAAAGAGCTCCAACTTCTTAATCATAGCCTCAATTTTGTTCTGCACATTGAATATAGTTGCGGACAGTCCCTGTAATCCTAGATTCAGATCATTCAGGCGAGAAAAAACATCACCCAGATAGGCTAGTCGTATGAGAAACTCATCATGCAAGCGGTCAGACAAGTGAAAATGGTCAGTAAATAAAACTAAGCTTGTTATTTTTTTATTTTATTTTATTTTTTTAAACGTGTCAATACTTTGCCCCTTGATAACCAGCGCAATTCTGTATGTTGTAAACGTGTTACATGGTCACTGCCCATATCATTGCATAATGCAGAAACTACACGAGAGTTCAGGGGCCTTGCTTTAAAATACCCTCTCATGTCCTGGTTTCCAGTGGTTTTCCTTAATTGACCCCCCATAAACGTAATGGACATATATCAGGAGCTGTGCCACCACCACATCTGTTGACTCATCCAGCTGTAACGCATATAATTCACCGATGCGTCATGAGACAGTGTTTGATGAAGTCTTTGTCTGTATAGTTTCTTTGGCATTTTCCCCCAGCATTGTCCCAGCCATATCCACGGCAGCAGGAAGAATTAAATCCTCCACAATAGTATGGGGCTTGCCTGTCCTAGCCACTCGGTAGCTCACCATATAAAATGCTTCTAGTCCCTTCTTATTAATGGTATCTGTTGCTTTTATACATGTCTTACTACTCAAAAGTTGTCTTAATTCTGGCCCAAAAAAACTAGTGGCTTATTTTTCTAATTGCCATGTTTTATTTCTAAATGTCTACACAAGAGTGAAGGTTTCCCGCGAGAGAGTAACAGTTAATGTGATTGGATGTTAATTATTTGACTAGGCTACCTGTATTTGACATTGTTTTATTATTTCGCTGAACACTAGACGGTTTAATTCCATTTTTAGCAGTGAAACGATGCTACTCAGGCAAGAAAAAAAAAAGAAAAAAAACTCAGCCAGATGTATAGCCCCATTGGAAAATATAAAATGCACTGTTAGAAAATTTGAAATCCCTTTTAATTGGCGTACCCCTGACGGCATTACCTGGTCTAGTCTAAGTCCAGACCGAATTCCAATTTAGTTGTTGCGGCAGGACTTGAAAAAAGCAGTTCATGCTTGAAAACCCACAAATATCACCGAGTTAAAGCAGTTCTACATGGAAGAGTGGGCCAAAAGTCCTTCACAGCGACGTGAGAGACTGATCAACAACTACAGAAGCTTTTGGTTGGAGTCATTACAGTTAAAGGTGGCACGACCAGTTACTGAGTGTAAGGGGCAATTACTTTTTCAAACAGGGGCATTGGGTTGTGCATAACCTTGTTTATAAAATAAGTATGTAATTGTGTTAAAGGTTACCTGAGTGAACAAATATCTAATATTAGGTTTTGGTTGAAGATCTGATAACATTCAGTATCAAAAATATGCAGAAGTAGAGAAAATTAGAAAAGGGGCAAATACTTTTTCACTAACAGTGACTAAAGCTGGCTGATTGAGCAAACAGTTTAAGTGTCGTTTGTCAGATTTAAGTGACTCAAAAAGGGCAAAACTGTTTGTCTAATCTGAACTGTACCTTTGGGAGCTGCCCTCTTCTTTTTGCCTCGTTTCTGCCTAACTGCCTTTCTTCTGGCTTGTCTGCCTTCCAATACCAGAAAACAACCTAACAGTGCTCCGCATATCAATGGACTAGTAACTCACTCCTAAAATGTCTATCAAACTGAGGTGAAAAATAATAGGTTAAGACACCTGTATGAGAACACTTCAAATTGAACACACAAATATCAAAGCATATCATTCATAAATCAATTAACTTACTTTGATTGGTGTCCTCGTCATTCTCATGTTCAGAATCTTCATTGTCCAGTCCCAGTTCCAGAATCTCACGGCTCCTGTGGGGTAAACTAATAGAGTTAAATCACACAGAAAATGACCCGCATGTCAAATGTTCAAAGGGGAGTCAGTGGCTCCTTCTCAATAAGGCATTCCTTGATTCCTCACATCCTCACTTCCTTCTCAAAAAGCATTGCATTAGAAGCCAAGGTCAGAGGTGAGGAATGGAGAAAACAGTCGAGAAAGAGTCAGTGTAAACATGTCCATCCATTCCAGGGGAGTCAGTACCTCTTGCGGTCCATCTGTGTTGTGTCCAGAGTTGTCTGCTGGTTCATGGCTTTGATCCAGTAGATGAGGGCCTGGAAGACGTAGGCCACGTGTTTGAGAGAACACACATCCAGCACAGGCAGAACGTCAGAGTGCTCGTCATTATGGGAACGCATCAGAGACAGGGCATAGTTCAGGAAGTCTCCCCGCGCTGACATCATCCCCTGACGCACTGTCAGTAGAGTGGCCGCACGCCTGGGAGGAAGGAACACACACATCAGTGACTTGAAATATAATCCATAAACAATTGCAAACTAGTGGGGGCCTATGAAACACTGCTGATTGCCAATAACACATTCTACTATTTTGGGTTACACTTATTTTACCCAGACCTCCGTCCCTCCAAGGTGCGGAGGCTGGCTTCCTCGCGGGCGGTCATGCGCTCCCTGCGGGCGGAGTGCTGCGAGGCGTGGAGGGGGTGGGATGGGTGTCCGGGGTCGCCTGCTGAGGACAGGGCCGAGCCGTAACGCAGCTGAGCCTCTGTAGAGTCCATGATGGACACCATCCAGTTCCACGTAGGGATCAGCTTCTCCTCAACAAAGTTCTGGTGGTATAACACACAGATAAGGTTGATTCAGTCAGAACGTCAATAACACTTGTGTAGTGTAAAAGTTAATCAAATTTGCATCTCCACAAAACAGTTGGAGTCACTTTAGTCAGAAAGGTGTCTATTGCTTCTTATCCCATAGGTACAACAGAATAATTATCCTATAAAATACTTCCAGAACCACTTTGTTGACACTAACATGTGACCATTGGTAGGTAACATAATGTAATGTGATCTGTGTGTGGGTCTGTGTCACCTGCAGGTTGACAGCGTCCTGGTAGGTGAGTTTAACTGCAGCAGGGTACTGGGAGTAGACCAGGTGGTTGTACTTGGGGATGAGGCTCATCAGGTCAGAGATCTGTCTGATGACGATGCTGTAGGCCCGGGCTAAGCTGGAGGCTGACGTCAGGTAGCTGGACGAGTTGGAGGCCTCCAGAGCTGCAGCCGCAGCGGCCGCGCTGGTGCTGATGGCACTGCTGCGCCGCAGGTTGGACGGGTCGATGTAGATCAGACCTGTGGAGCTCGCTGCTGGGCACAGAGACATGAGCGTCAGCACAGACAGACCTCACCAACATAGTCCCCAGCAAAACATAACACCAAAAAACTTCCCTCTGACTCAGTCCAATACGCTCTTACGATAGAATGACAGACAAAATATATTTTTTTAAATCAATACAAGACTGTCCTAAATGCAGTCCATCTTGGATGTGTCAATATGAGAGTACTGGTGTGTACGGCACAGATTGTGTTTGTAGTAGTATTAGTGCTGACCAGCAGGGGTGGAGGAGCTGGAGGGGGCGCTGCCCGTGGCTCTCTGGCTGGGGGTGTTACGTACAGCCCACTGCATGGAGCGCGGCGCCTGGGCAGCACTGTTGACGTGGGAGGCGGTGGTGGTCCTCTCCAAGGGCTCGTCCAATAGAAAGGTCTCCTGGTCCACGTCGTCGCTCTGGCTGCTGCTGCTGTCCGAGTCGCTTGAGTCGTTGGACTGGGAGTCGTCCTCTGAAAAGAAGGCAGGGACACTGCTGGCACCTTGGTGGAGAGGGATGGGAAGACAAAGGGGGATGAGAGCGGGATGGGGAAATAGAGGAGGAAGAGGAAACAGAGGAGAGATGAGTGTGTGGCGCTGCTCACCTTGCCAGGTAGCAGGAGTGCAGGTTAGTGTTCCACACCACCACAAGACTGCTAGCTAGCTACCATGTTATATTGAGCGGCTCAGAGCTTAAACAACGCTGCTTCTTGTTGTTCAAATTAGGCTAAAGTACCACAGTTTCACCAGGGTGCAGTTTTTAGAAAGTTATTTCGCCTATCGCATAGGAATAAACACAAAGAAATATAATAAATAGAGCAGACTAATCATTGGCTTTAATGGGGACTCCCGTTCTATTCATTCTGTTTCCAGCTATGCATTTAATCCTATCTGATGGGCTAAATCCAGATCGATCCCTCTGAAAACATGGGCCCATCATGTTTATATTTCTATTGTTGGTCTTATTTTTGAGTGATCTTAGTAGTGTCTGACGGGAAAAGACACCATAATTATACATTTTTCCTGACTTTCCCATATCAAAAGCAATTACAACCACAAACAAAGAATCAAAGGCAAAATGTAGATGGACACAAGGGAGGAACCCCACACCAGCTAGCAGGTCTAAAGTTATAGTGATTAGTTTGTTATTCAGGGAGAAACACCAACAAGACAGACTTGTGAGTAAGATATTATTAGTTGATGAGAACCATGGTGATATGTGAGATGGAGGGCAATCTTGGGTGAACTCCTTCGGATAAACTGTGTGTGCACCTCAAAATGTCACTCTAGCCCTGACATATTATGCATTGTAGTAAAAAGGAGGCCATACCAACATTTTGAAAAGCCAGGGATATTCTACATCCTGCAAATGAAATACATTGAGTAATGAACCCTAGTAGTAGACGAGTTGCTCTGCAGTCTTAAGCCATGATGTCAGTGGTAAGAACAATGTGACCTAAAAAGGAACTTTTGATACAAAATAAATACAAAAAAAATACAAAAAAAAGGGCCTCTTCCCTTTTACTGGCTGGTGTGACGCCCAGTCATGACTGGTGATAATGAGACAGAAAAATAATTAGTCAGCCTGAACAGCAACTGAATATTAAAGAGGGTGGTGAGGCAAAAAGCGATTTCCATTTAGCAGTCTCAAGAACTCAGGTAGGATCGTTAAATGAGGTCATTTAGACGGGTGGCTGGCCAGTGGCCACATCACAGAAGAAAATAAACCAGAGATTTAAATTTAATTAAAATGACAATGACTTAAACTACAATGTGAATACAAAAGACAATGGTGGGAATTATAATACCTGCTTCGGAGCCAGCAGTTGCTGCGGTGACAACACTCCTCCGCCCGCTGGCGTTGTCCTGGTTGCTATGGTTACTCTCGCTGTCACTCTCGGTCTCTGCGGCAGCCAGCAGATCCAACTCCATGTCGCTTCCTGGAGAGGAAAGGACATAACCCTCTTCAACCACAATCAGCATCATTACAGTCAATAATTTGTAGAAAGATTGTAAAATTCTACCACATTTGTGGTAGGAAAAAAAAGATGGAGTCAGTCCAGTCTAGGTTCTCACCATCCTCATCATGTTCATCATGCTGTCCCTCTGCCTCAGCGTTCTCCTCTCCCTGTTCTCCCTGTTCCTCCTGGTCTTCATGGTGATCCTCCTCTCCGGCAACGCCCTCGACAACCTCCACCTGCCACAACAGATGTAGACAGTTGGGAATCAGTACTGAGAAAGCAAATGTCATCAAGTGTTGGGTTCAATTCCATTTCAATTCAATCAATTTCAGAAGTAAACTGAAATTCTAATTAAACTGACAGCAACCAACCAACACCCCCCCCCCCCACATTGATATGTTCCTTTTCTAGAGAGACTCTTCACCTCTTCAACATCAGCAGACACAATGTCATCCTGCTCCTCGTCTCTCCCTCTGACCGGCTGGGACTGGCTGCTGCGGCGAGGCTGGGGGTTCCTGATGATGTAGGACGATGCAGTCTGACTAGAACTGACACACACAGACAAACAAGACCATTTGAGTTAACAATGCCAATGTCTAAATCCAAGCCACTTTAAACCAATATATACATGGCAGAAGTGTTTCCCTAGATTATATTTTCCCAGAGGAAGGTCAAAGACCTCCAAATCAACAGAGCTGGGGAACACAGTCTACATGTCTGTCTGTGCGAATGCAGAGTAAAACCACTCACTTGCTGGACTGGTCTGGGGAGGGTCTCGGTGGCAAGGGTTCCACAGAGAAGAGTTCCTCGCTGCCCTGCACGGCGTCGATGCTGGTGCTGGCCAGGGTGAAGGGAGCGGTGGGCCGGGCGATGCCCATCCTTACAGGCACGATGAGAGACTCCGCCACGTTGCACAGCTCCTCCACCGCATAGGGCAGCAGGGCCTGGAACACACGCCTGCACTTCCCAATGGGCTGGGGGATGAAGTTACTGGAAGAAACAACGAGAAAGGAGATTAGACGTGAACAACTGTAAGTATCAAATCAGTCCGTGCTGCTATATTTATATTCACCTAGGAGTGGGGAGCAGTACAAGACAAATAAAACCTGTTTAAATCCACTAAAGGGCTAGTCCAGTCCTTTAAAACCACCTAAACTAAAGGACTAGCCCTGTACAACAGGAAAATGGAGATCAATCTGGATTTGGTACTCATACTTTTTCTTTTTGGATGAAGCCATCTCGACGCTGAGGATGACAAACACCCTGGCCACGGAGCGCAGGAACCTCCTGGTGACGACGATGGCCTCCTCTCTCCGGCCAGGAGTGTACTTGTTCTGCAGCTCCTTCACCAAGGTCCCCAGCAAGGTGTCAATAAACTACAGGAGACAACAGAAGATTCAGAGATGGTTAACTAACACACACGGACCACCTTCAAGGTTGATAGTTACACCTAGAGGGATAATATTGCACTTGCCACATAGATAGGTGATGGTGTACCCTCTGGGCAAGTTACTCTGACCCAAATTAAATTCGCCAATGAAATAGGTTTAGTCCAGGACTAGGCTTAATCTGTGTCTGAGAACACGACCCAGAGAGAGTACTTGCAACAGAAGATGGGTGTGCGTCCTCTAGGTGTTACAACTGTGGTTGACTGACTCCAGAAGATCTGAGTAATTTAAGGGGGGGTGCTAGACTGACCCGACTGACCCGACTTACTGTAATGTCAGGGGCACACTTGACGATGAGGCAGTGTGTGAAGCAGTCCAGGCGGATGGTGCCACTCTGCTGGTTCAGGTACACCTGCTCCTCTGGAAGGAGATGGGCGATACGGCTGCTGGCACTCAACCTAGAACACACAACCAGGAAGCCAGAGTTATAAAGGAGACACTATTAAGAGGACTCGTAACTGGTTAAACAGCTGCTCATCCGATGAGGTACATTTCAGGAAGAAAATGTGCGTGCTTGCTTCAGCTGTCTAAAATAGTTACGGAAGTATAAATTGGATACAGAGGTTGGAGGGATGGACAAAGAGGTTTGAGAGGTGACACTGAGCTGGTGAAGGCAGGCAGGGCTAGAGAACTCACGGGTCTTTATTCTCCTGGGATCCGAACATTATCATGGACTTGAGAGCATTCCAGTCCTGCAGCACCCTCTCCAGGGCCAGCTGGGCGAAGCGCGGAGGCTCCAGGTCATGGTCCGGCATGTCAGAGTCTGACACACAGGGAGGACAACATTAAAAAAACTATTAGAATTGTCTCTTAGAATAGAGAATTGATGTGAATGAAAATAAACATTGAGCCATAATGCTAGATTTGCAGTGTTGCTTGAAGTGAAACAAGGCCTGACAACAGTAGTAAACCTCCATCCACCTTCAGCATTGGCAGCCTTGCGGTTCCTGTCCTCTCTGATGCGAGGGGGTCGGTACTGGCAGTGCTCCACACTCTGCCTAGCAACAGTCTGCACCAGGAACAGAAGGATATGCTCCCCCCTGTTGACCAGCCAGAGGAAGAAAAACACATTACTAAAGCACCTGAAAAAACACCTTACAGATTGAAGAGAACCAACATTGGATTTAAAAGAAATACATGTTAACACTGAACACAAAATACAGCCTACAGTCAGTCAGTGTGTGTGTTTACCGGCTGTTTGGACTGGTGACCAGGTTAGTGGTGGTGAGCAGTCTGTACAGCAGGTCCAGGCGAGCAGCTTTCTGTCCAGCAATCAGCGTCTTACACTTACACTTCTCCCAGCAGTCACAGTACGCAGTGGGAGAGGTCCTCTTGAGTCTGGGGAGAAAGACATTATCATTAAAGGCCTGGTGCAAATCACCTGTATCAGATTCAGTGATGCATTACAACAGTATAAAACCGGGATGTAAGTAATGAAATCCACTAACACCAGTATGAAGAGTGAAGTACATACTTGCAGTCGTGTCCTTTGTGACACACCCTGGCGCACTCAGTGCAGCAGCAAAGAGACTCCAACAGGCCGCAGGTCCGGCACTCAAAGATATCCTAGATGGGAGAGAGACTAAATGGTCAGCAAAGATTCCCATCTGTGAAAAGGTAAACCAGTGTGAACGGCTGACTCATTTGTTGTGCGTGTTGCATTGTCCTCCCAAGTGACCCACCTGGTGTGTGTGTGTGTATGTGTGTGTCCCTCACCTGGTTGATGTGTTCAGCTCCTGTCCAGGTGAAGCTGCAGGTGTCGTTGCAGCAGAGGACGTAGAGAGGAGAGTCGTCAGGGTTGGTCCCCGAGGGACAAATCATCTCCATGAACACAGAGTCTGCATCCACCTTCTCAGTCATGCCGGGGTCTCCGACTACACAACAGGTTTTGCAACAACACATTAAAATATATATTTTTATTTGGTTATTAAGTTTAGGTTGTCATCCCCATTAAAAAAGTTGTTCTCTCCTTATTAAACAGTACATGTATAATCACTTCTTCATGTATAAATTAATGACTTATGTCATCTTTACATCAACATGTAAGCATTCATATCCATTAGTAGCACTGCCAAAGTCTCCTCTTTCTCAACCAAAGACAAATAAACAGTGTAGTGAGTGATGTACCCTTGGCCATTTTCTGCGCAGCCTCCAGAACAGTAATGGCAGCTGGGTAAGCTCTCCCGCTTACTGCTAGCATGAACGGGGTCATTCCACGGGCATCCCTGTCAAATACACACACACACTTTAGAAGAGCAACAGAAAGGAGGGGGACAAACATCAATAATAATGAGAGCAATAGTTCAGTTCAGTATTTTAATGAAACAAGGCATTACTGTGTTATAAAATTAAAAAGCTTGCCCAGACCGATTGCCCATCTCAATTCTCAATCTCCCCCCCAATCACACCTGCCTCTAACAAACAAAATACAAAAGAATGGAACGCTCCTTCAGCTTTTTAAAGAAAGATGTAAAAACAAATGAGTCTTTACTTGGCAGAGAGCAACTCGCGGAGGTGTGGCCTGAGAACCATGCTGTCACACATCAGTTTGAGGATGAGGTGGGCGTTGGCCTTGCGGTCTTTAGACTCCACCACCGAAGGCTCAGAGGGGCCTGTGGCAGGAGGATGGAACAGGTCAGAGACATTGGGGAGAGTTAGAGAACAACAATAGGGTAACCCCAACTAACTCCACATCTGAGCATGTATGGTGGTATAGTGATGAAGTAGCTAGTCATTGGTTGGTTCCAAATGGAACCCTATTCCTTATATACTGGCCATAAGTAGTGTTCTAAACAGGGAATTCGGTGACATTTAGTACCACACAGGCTAGGTATTTGACCTGGTACAGTGGTGGAGTAGCTAGCTAGGTGTGGTTGTATGTTGAGGAATAAGTTATCTAGATAGGTATCTGACCTGGTATAGTGGATGTGCTGGGGCCCTGGCTGGTCCCTGTTGAGGCTGTGGTGAGAGATCCCACTGCAGGGGCCAGGATGAAGTCTATGTCACCGTCTGGGTCCATGGGAGGGGGGTCGGGCACCCAGCTGGGAGGGGCGATGGGTGGGGACACAGGGTCCTGGTGGTCGCTGGAGGAGGGGCCGGACTCGTGACGGCCAAGCCCAGCTGCTCTCAGAGAGCGCCTCATCATCTCCCTCAGACGCAGCCTGCGCCAGACAGAACACACTTAACAGGTTACATGAGTGGTGGAAAGACACAATGGGACTCACATGTAGACATAAATGGGCACCAAGATAGTGTTCTTGGTCTCAAGTGTCCTAAATGGCATCCTGAAAGGTTTTCTAAGAACAGAAAAAAAGCCAATAGGCTCAGTAAACTTATTTCACTTATTGGGCTTTATGTAACAATCAGTTAGTATAATCTAGTTCTTCAGTGTTTTTCATCATGAACATGTAGCCTGAAAGAAAATAGTCAACCTAAAAACTTGTATAAGTTAGTTACCCTCTGCTGCTAGAAGAGCCGGTCCTGTTCCCAGAGCTGTTGCTAGACACCACAGAGATAGCATTGGCGATGGCCTCCACTGCTGACAGTCTCTCTGCAAACGTATTCCTCTCAGACCGTTCAGCTTCTGGAAAACACCAGCCCAACAGTTACCACACATATACAGACACAGGGAGATGAGGAAATAATGTAAGTCAAACGGGAGATGGGAAAGATAACACAGAGGATGGCTCAAAACTGACACTGTGCCTTTGGAGACTTCAGGAGTCTTGACGCTGGTGTAACCTCACAAAAATTTCAGATTGGAATATATTGTGTAGAACAGATATGATTTGTGTTTCAGGTAGAACAGGGAATCCAGTTAACTCCATTTGTTGACTTCCATCTGCAACGTTTCATCACGCTGTATACACCACCCAGCACTCTAGCTGTGGTTTACCTTCCTCCTCCTTGGTCTCCTTGTTGCTGACGGGGAAGCAGACTGAGACACAGGCGTGGAGGATGTTGCGGTTGCCGTCACAGCGGTGGCCCAGAAAGGAGTGGAGAACGTGGGGACTCTGCTCCAGGAGAACAGCCTGCTCCAGGTTCACCAGGTACTGACGACAGGCCTCAAAGTCACAACGCAGCACGTGCTGCATCAACGTCTGCTTCTAGAAACAAGTTGAACAAAGTTATTTAAAGTGCATCAGCACAGCATCTCAATATACTTTACAGCGGGAATAAAAACATGCAAAATACAAAAGCATTTATCAACAGAATACAATAAGGGACGGTTTTAGGTTAAAAACATACTTTTCCTTGGCTAAAAAGCACATCCATTTTTGCTGAGCCTAAACGCAGCAATAAAAGAAACGTCCCTTTTTCAGGACCCTGTCTCTCAAAGATAATTCGTAAAAATCCAAATAACTTCAGATCTTCATTGTAAAGTGTTCATTGTAAACACTGTTTCCCATGTTTGTTCCTGATCCCATAAACAATTAATGAACATGCACCTGTGGAACGGTCGCTAAGACACTAACAGCTTACAGATGATAGGCAATTAAGGTCACGGTATGAAAACTTAGGACACTAAAAGAGGCCTTTCTACGGACTCTGAAAAACACTAAAGAAAGATAGCCAGGGTCCCTGCTCATCTGCGTGAACGTGCTTTAGGCATGCTGTAAGGAGACATGAGGACTGCAGATGTGGCCAGGGCAATATATTGCAATGTCCGTACTGTGAGATGCCTAAGACAGCGCTACAGGGAGACAGGACGGACAGCTGATCATTCTCACAGTGGCAGATCACGTGTAACACCTGCACAGGATGGCAACAACTGCCCGAGATACACAAGGAACGCACAATCCCTCCATCAGTGCCCAGACTGTCCGCAATAGGCTGAGAGAGGCTGGACTGCGGGCTTGTAGGCCTGTTGTAAGGCAGGTCCTCACCAGACATCACAAGCAACGTCGTCACCTATGGACAAACCCACCGTCGCTGAACCACACAGGACTGGCAAAAGGTGCTCTTCTCCGTTTTGCGTTTATCGACGAAGGAATGAGCGTTACACCGAGGCCTGTACTCTGGAGCGGGATTGATTTGGAGGTGGAGGGTCCGTCATGGTCTGGGGCGGTGTCACAGCATCATCGGACTGAGCTTGTTGTCATTGCAGGCAATCTCAACGCTGTGCATTACAAAGGAAGACATCCTCCTTCCTCATGTGGTACCCTTCCTGCAGGCTCATCCTGACATGACCCTCCAGCATGACAATGCCACCTGCCATACTGCTCGTTCTGTGCGTGATTTCCTGCAAGACAGGAATGTCAGTGTTCTGCCATGGCCAGCGAAGAGCCCGGATCTCAATCCCATTGAGCACCTCTGGGACCTGTTGGATCAGAGGGTGAGGGCTAGGGCCATTCCCCCCAGAAATGTCTGGAAACTTGCAGGTGCCTTGATGGAAGAGTTGGGTATCATCTCACAGCAAGAACTGGCAAATCTGGTGCAGCCCATGAGGAGGAGATGCACTGCAGTACTTAATGCAGCTGGTGGCCACACCAGATACTGACTGTTACTATTGATTTTGACCCCCCCTTTATTCAATTTCTGTTAGTCACATGTCTGCGGAACTTGTTCAGTTTATGTCTCAGTTGTTGAATCTTGTTATGTTTATAAAAATATTTACACATGTTAAGTTTGCTGAAAATAAACGCTGTTGACAGTGAGAGGACGTTTCTATTTTTGCTGAGTTTATATTAAGCATGTTTTTTTGGTCCAGAAGTAAGCTCAATCTAGGGAAACCTGCAAAAATGATGATCCTCCCAGTAACAATTTGACCATCAACTAAATAATCCCCTTTGAGCTATAAATAATATCACATTTTGCTAACCTCCACAGCCAATATGATAATAGCAGCTTTCTTCTTGATGGTTGAGTTGGTGGGGAGGTTGGCCAGGGAGTGCACCCCCATGCCCAGGCTGGCGATGGGCGGCAGGTCCAGCCACTCAGGGTCTCGGATCCCACCCATACAGTCTTTGGCCATTGGGTAAATTGTGCCATTTCCATCCCGAAGGATGACTGGGGAGTCCTGGAAATAAAATTGTCAAAATGTGCTTAGAAAATGAGGAAATTGTTGGATATGCAATTGCCTACACAACCTTTTCGCAATACATGAAGCATGGCTAAATTTGAAAAGGTATTGAGTAGCGGAGAGGTGCTGACCTGTCCTGCGGTGAAGATTGCTACATTGCGTTCACTCTGCCCCAGGAAGGCCAGGTTACTGGTGGGGAAGTTATTCTCCTGCTCTGCTTTGCCTGTGGCCAGGTCAAAGATACAGTACCTCACCCAGTTACCAGTCTTCAGCACTGCGTGGACTCCTGAAGGGGCAGCCAACACAGCAAGTCAGAAATACACATAGAATTTATTAATATCCACACTTAAACACTCAGTAGTACATTATCTGCACCAACATTAATTACTACATTGTATTGTTATGCAGATGTCTTACCTTTGGAGTCAACATTCACAGCCAGAATCTCAGCCTTCTCTGGGATGCAGAGTTTTTTAGGTGTACGCTGGAAGCAATCTGGAACTTTAGGAGTTCCACCAGTTTTCACCACCTGTTGATAAAAAGAGGCACCAGCTTTTAGACAAACAACATTTATACAACAGATGTAAAACTACAATGACAGATAGTTTTATTGTAAAATTGGGCTTAAATTGATTAAATAATTGCCATCACTGAAAACACACATTTGTATGGGAGTAATAACTACACTATAATGTTTTATAAGTTTGTGAGTGTAAGTGAGCGTCCGATAGTTGTACCTGTAACTCATCTATTCTGAGCAGCCTACAGTCCTGCAGCAGTGAGGAGGGGTCAGAGTCAGTGATGGGAGCTGGAGCACTAGTCTGACTCGGCTGTGTGCTCACGCTGCTTGACGTCCCTGGAAACTTCACAGCTACATACGCACCGTCCACTTTCAGCACCTGAAGTTAAAAGACGGAGCTGTTGCAAATAGGGCCGTCATGAAGACACCACAATAACAACGAACAGACAATACACAGGATACAAAACATTTTACTACGGCTTTGAGTTCTGCTCGTAGGCATTTCTTTACATGTAAATGAAAACGGAAATAAAAAAATTACTCTAGGTTTTAGAAATAACTATCAAATGTGATAAATCTAAATACTTTGTTGTTAATAAAAACAAAACAATGGCATCTATCCCCCAGCCTGCCAGAGAGTGTTAGGGTCTGGTCCCTTCCTGTAGCCACACCCACCTTTCCCACAGGGACATTTTTAACATCCTCCACAAACACCACTTCCCGAAGAGGCCACTGCTCCTCGTTCACCTTCTCCTCCTCTTTGGGAGCCGGGGTCGAGCGTCTTCGTTCTGTAAGGGCAGAGAACACATGTTAGGATATTCATACAACAGCAGACCAGACCTGGGTTAACAAACATGTAAAATACTCAAGGTGTGCTTGATTTAGCTTGTCCGCCGTGCAAGGTGGGCAGGGTTTGCACTTTTAGGACTATTCTATTTGGGTTCCATTGTACCATGCAAGCTAAATCAAGTGCAGCACAAGCATTTGACGTAAGTATTTAACCGAGGTCTCGTAAGCAGTTACAGCAGATTTCATTATCAGATACAACAACTAGAGACAAACTCAAACTGCAAGCAAAAAAATTATAATTGAGACCTGCAATTGCCACACCATCCGTTTCTAAGGCAAATGAGTCATGGCAATATTAGAGCGAGAGAGAGGTGATTAGTATAGTAGCTAGTAATGTGACGTACTGTAGGGCAGTGAAGCACTGCTAGCGATGGAGGAGGTGTCACTGCAGGTGGAGGCCGGGGAAGGAGGGGGCCCCATCTCAGTCTTTACCAACTCCGGCTTGCTCTCCGTTCTAAGGCGAGAATGGGTATGACTGAGTTCATGAGTGTTGGAGATGAGGGCCATTGATTTAGATTTGGAGTGGCTTTGAAGGGAACAAGCTGATCTCAATTCACTCCCTACTCCTTCCCGTGGGCCTAACCCTTTGATATTTGCAAACATAGAAGGGTTAGGGCCAAGGGAAAAGGGCAGGGAGCGAATTGAGACCAGCTGCTCTCTGAAATGGAAGCTAACTCACTTGATCTCCTGTGTCTTGGTGGTCTTGTCCATGTTTTTGAGGCTCTCTGGTGATCGCAGCTGGAACCTGCAGCTGTCGTTCATGTTCCAGACAGACTCAAGGAGCAGTCCCACCTTGGGGATCCCAGCGTTGACAGAAAAGGCAACGGCCCCGGCGTGGTAGAGGGGGTTATTCCTCAGGCACACCTGGAGAGAGGACACAAACACCTGTTCACATTCGTTCAAAAGCAGTGTACGAGTGTACGCAACAGACATCCAACCGGATTCACAGGTGCAGAGAACAAAAACATTTCAGGAAAAAGGAACATTTGTACACAGGGTTCTAATGCTCCCAGTCTTGGTTTTATGTTATGTTTTAATGTTATGTTTTGTCACCTGCGTTCCCACGGTGATGTTGGGTATTGAGGAGATACCGGCACTGGACTTTGGCTTCTTGTTCTTGGCTCTAGCCTTTTCAAGCATCTTTTTCCGTTGACTAAAAGGCACAACACCCCTGAGGAAACAACATTTCAAAACATAAACCACTAACATCCAGCTTAAACTTCTTGTACGCATAGATCTCTCAAGGACCGAGTTCTACATTTGCACTGGACATTTGAGTAGAGCGAGGGCCTCTGGCCAGCCACTGCCTGAGTTCAACTAGTAATTGTTATCTTTCAAATACTTTAGCAGCACTTGATTGAGCTTGCTTGGCACAATCCCAGTGCAAATCCCGCCAATCTCTCTCCTCTCGGCAGTGAGGATTAACTACTGTAACTCACCACCAGTACAGGTTGCTCTCCAGCTGGGCGCAGGTGTAGAGGGCACAGCAGTGCAGAGACACGATGCGCTCCCCCTGCAGCTCAGGGTAGGCCTGGGCACTGTGTTCCAGCTTGGATGCCACGCTGCTCAGGGTGTCATCCATCCAGGTCGCCACCTTGTTGGTCTCCGTGGCCACGGTGGCTCTGATGCTGTTAGCAGACAGCAGGGTGATCTTCTCATTGGTCAGGCCCAGGAAGGACACCCGGGGGTGGCGGATAGAAAGGTTCTGATTGGAGGAGGAGTCCAATTTTTAGATATTTTTTTTTTTAATGGGGTGAGTTTGCTAATAAAATGTGTATTTGAATGAAAACACCTATTTACAAAGTAGTCCTAAGGAGGAGAGTTGGTGTTAGTGTACAGCACTGGTCTCTGATAAATCATTAGAATTTTATTTGATAAAGGCTGCTGCTGAATCCTTGTTCATGCAATCAGTCCTGTTGGCTTGTTGTACAGTATAGATGTTTACCTGTGTGTTTCTGTATGGTTCTGGTTCACTCCACTTCCACTGGAAGAGTTCCCCCTTAGAGCTCACTGCCACCAGCTCAGAGAACAAGGACCCGATGCTCACAAACTTCACACCATCCTGGAGCAAAACGCCAACAGAAACATTACTTAGAAAAATGTGCTCATCTGATCTGTGCATATTAACCCAAAACAATATTGAGGATATAGACCTAGCGAAAACTATTAAAACATATTGATAGAAATAAACCAAGTGGGAAATCCATTAATGTGATAAATTAATGCTGTCATGTTCCCTGAACAAGCTTTATTGACATCACATCAATGAACACCAAAATGAGTGGACCTTCCCTTTAATCAAATTATTCCATCAACCAATCGATCAATGTCCTCATCCTCCCACCTTGTCAGGCCACCACTGCAGCTCCTCGCCCAGAGAGACAGGGCTCTGGACGGGGATGTTCTTCTTGTCCAGGCTGGGCTCCCCCTCGCGGCTGGTGGAGCCCCTCTCTGTGTCAAACGAGGCCCCATCCAGCCACCTCCGCTCCCGCAACCTCAACACAGACTCACGCTCACGCAACAGCTCTGAGTCACGCTCTAAGGGAAGAAGGAGAACTGGTATGGCAATCGGGTCACACCAGTGGGATAAAAGTAAGCCACTCTCTGGGGAAGACCCATCAACAAATTAAAGAGATTTGTTTTTGGAATTATGCAAATAAGGGGGTTTTGGCAGTAAAAAGGGGAAAGTTAATAGTGGTGTCTGTCTGCACACTCACATGTTGCAATGTGAGGTAGGAGGACAGGTCAGGATAGATTAGAGCTAGACATGCATTACAAGGGAGAGGGTTTATCCTACAGCATAAGGCTGCAGTAGAGAGTGGTGCCTGTAATGATAGGGTCTAGCGGGCCTTTCTCAGAGGGCTCACTGAAGAACAGGTATTATGGCCATGCAGCACACTGAACACACATTCACAACACCACATTGGCTTTGCCGACAAGTTGAAAAGGAAAGACTAGTATTGACTTTAACAATATACCTCGACTATCAGAGAACTAAAAGCATATACTATATATGGTGAAAAGTAATCTTACATCCATTTAGGTAACTTGTTACTACAACTACTACTATTTAGGAAGATAAATATGATTTCAATCTCCACTTCCCGACTACAGAGGAGGATGATGGTCCCTAGGCAGCAGCTCTGAGTGCCGTGTGGTCAGTTACCTCGCGAGGAGCCCAGGCGGGACAGGGAGGAGCGTCTGAAGGAGGGGTAGCCGAAGTAGCTGATGTCCTCAGAGAACATGGCGTCAGCATCGATGATGACACTGGGGTGGGCTGAGTGGATGTCAGCGTCCAGCAAGGACATCAGGTCCTCTGTAAGGTCAACACAAAAGAGAGGGATGTTTATGACATAACTATTACTGTCCCATCAGGCAAGGATCAAACCCATAGGTTAATAAAGACGTTTGCATTTAGAATTTTTGTGAAAACTCCTTCGGTTTCACAAATGTATCAAATACCAACTATCTAAATAAAGCGTTCACATAAGCCCCTTATACCAGACCAACCGGTTTGAGAGCCCTCTGCTCCTTCATACAAAGCTGCCATGTTGAGTCTTTCTTGCAATAGATTATCATCCTAATGAGACAAAGCTGTAGAATACACATCCAGGTGAAATAAAGTGGTACCTCCAGGGAGGTAGGATTCGCTGGCTGTGTCATCGCCATCGTCACCGTCCTCATCGTCTCTGCTCAGTAGGTTGTTGACGGCCAGGTTGACATCCAGATTGGTCCTCTGGAGCTCCCGGATGATCACACTCCTAGACTTCCCCTGGAGGACCACCTGAGCCTGGGGAAGAGGGGAGGCAACATGAAAATCACCACTCAGAAATCAACCATGTGACGGTGGTGACTGAGCACCAGAGAGAAGTGAAGGCCATGTGTTGAGGCTCTTTATAAAATTAATGAGGGGCTCTGGTCAAGCAATAAAATTGTCATATGGTGAGGTCACTTCCAGAATATAAATAAATGTAGTTGAGGACAGACAGTGGGTCTAACCTGGGAGATGAGTTCCTCTGGGATGACCGAGGCAGGGATGACAGGCTGGGGCTGGCTACCCAGGAGACCAGAGCCCCGGTCCCTCCCTGTGCGGATCACCCTGGTCTGACGTCTCGAGTCCCTGGCAGCTGTAGACGACCTCCCAGAGGAGCCTCCACCACCTCCTCCACTGACCGCTCCTCCTACACCTCCTCCCCCTGCACCTCCTACACTGCTGCTGCCGCCGCCGCCACCACCACCACCTCCTCCACCTGATCCACCATTCACCCCGGAGCTCCAGCGACTCCTGTTATAGCACAAGGCGAAGGTCAGGCACAGCAGTCAGCCACACAGCAGAAACTCTCAACTCACGGCTGTCTGCCTGCACACTGGATTAGCAATTAACCGTGGGACAGCTGGCTTTCACAGAGAGAGCAGAGGTCCTAGGGTATTTATGCATACCGCAATTTGGAAGAAATTGTTTGGTAGCAAATGTCTTGTCATTATTGAAAGATGAATTTGACTACATTAAATCTCATAATTAAGGGGCCAGTAAAGTAAGAAAAAAAAACAAGATGGAAAAAACTATGGAGGATGGTAGATTGCTTTCACATAGTGTCATTCAAAATCAGCCCACAGCACATTTCTATCAAAGTTCAATAGGTATTTTATGTTATTGCCTTTAACCTCAGAGCTGCTGCTGCTTTGGATTGAAGGTCCCAATTTCCAGGACAACTCTGTGCTACAAGGTCTGATTCTAACCACGTCATCTCATTTTACATGGACAATACCTGAATCCTGGATAGTAATAATGCCTTCAGCAGTCCTCCTGCAGCTGTCTTTGTCTAGGCCTAAGTGGCGCTAATGCACATGAAGCATATAATGACTTCACCCGAGTGTGTCTAGGGGAGGTTTTTCCTGAGGGCCCTTACTGCCAGAACTTACCCAAGGGTGTTGCCTGCCAGTCTGCCCAGTGTGTCAGAGCCAGACAGGAACCAGGGAGGATCACTAGTCCTGCCTGGCCTGGAGCTCCTTCCTGTCCCTGAACCACTGCCACTCAACTTTGAACTGGGAACAAAAGACGGGAAGACGGGAGATCAGATCAGTTACTACATACCTAGTAATCCCACATAATGGGACCGAAGATTAAGACGACAACCTGGGAGTGGAAAGCCCAGGTTGTGGCCCATGTCTACGGGATTTTACATTTTTATGTTTAAGGTAAAAAAAATAATTAAAAAAACTACAGGGGAAATGGAGACTAGCATGGCAACACCCTCAGGAATCAGAATTGGCTGCAACTCGTTCCGCCTTCAAGACATATTCCTTTTTAAAGGTTCTTGGGATTTTTTAGGGCTGCGATTGCTAACTCCTAAAATAAGAATTTGACATCATCGGAGTGTATTGTGTTAAATGTGATGTCTATTGTACATGGATGTATGAATATGCTGCAGTCTACGTTTAATTGAGTCAACTGCATTACATACTTGCCACCAAATCATGAGCAACGCCTGAGACTGACCATAACAGCATTGTCCTCTCTGAGATTCAAACCCATGACTCCTTTGTACACAGTATCTCAATATATTGTGAATTGCTTCCCAATGAAAGAATGCAGATACATTTTACTATTAGGCATTTTAGCAACACACAAAATATAGAAGTGTTTTATTTAGCAACTGAGTATAGTAGGCCTAACAATGAAAGGAATAAAACAGACCTGTAAAAATGTACATTTGTTTATCATTTATTACACAAGTATGACACTAAACAAATGAAATATAGTGAGGAGTGTGACTGGATATTATTCTGAGTGGAAGCTTTGTTCAGTCAGCTGTCAAAGTTACTGATTGAAAATGTGCAGTGCTTTTTCCACAGTAAGGCTTTCCAGTAACCCACAATGCAGCTGACTGCAAAGCTTTTACCATTTGAAACCATCTCACTTTCTTTTGAAAAGTTCAGCTTATTTCACCGTGCCAGGCAACAAAACATGTGCTCTGCAAAAAACTTAAAGTAAACCAGTCACATTATTCACCAGTCTTTCTCAGGCTGATTCACTTGCATGCTTTGCAACTAGAGGGCCTAGTTCACGGTTTGACGCTGTTCTGCTGGTAAGACATATATGGTATCAATGAAACTCACAAATGCATGCTGGCCACCAACACAATCCCGAGCAACAGCTAAAAAGGCATTCTTGCTCATAAAAAATAAAACTAAGAAAAGCAAATTCATAAATACAATTGGCTTTCAGAATGCAGCCTAGATTTCCTAAATGCTAAAATACCATTGCGAGCTTTGTTTTGTCTAGTTTTTGTTTGGGACAGTAAATTGCAGAGATGGAATAAAATACCAATTACTTATCTATAAAACACACATTGTCCATGATGCAAAACACCTCAACACAGTCAACACTTTCTGGTCTTTCATTTGTCATAGTGTTTTAAGTGACTAAATAATAACATAAAGAAACCGTTCAACTAGTAGGCCTAAGTACTTAGTAAGAACTCTGTGGAACTCAACTCGCAGGACTCACCATTGCTAGGCTTCAGCATGCAGGAGTCAAGGCAGAAAAAATATCTTGCTGCGTTTTGTAAATGCAGATCTAAATCGCTTCTTATTGTCAATTCTGCTCGGCTTCAGTCAGGGTTCGCGCCAAATCAAGAATGTAAAAGGACTCATTTTTATGCTTCAGTTGCACTTCTCCACTCAGATGAAATCTTTGTTCTCTCATAGGATCACCAGACAGCGCTCTGACTGATATGATGTGTTTGGTACTTTTCTCCAGTGTAGTTTTTACAGTAACAAGTTACAAAGCAAGATTATCATCAGCCAAAACATTAGGAAATGTAGCTGGCTACATTCTTTCGATGACAAACATTACAAGTATGATGGCCACCCATTGTTTTTGCAAAAAAAATTTGCTTTTTCATTGCAAACTAATTTACTAGCCAAATAGCATTGCACTTCTGTTATCATCGGATGAAAACAATTTTCTGCCGAATGTGCTGCACTAATGTATTTTGTGTGAAGAAAAGGGGCGTGCAACTATATAGTTTATCACCCAATTGAAGCAAAAAAACAAACAAAAAAGTCAATATAAAAACGCAGGTTAAATGGTTTAAAACGCAGATTTTTTTATGGTATATGTTTTGAAAACACCAATTTCTGAAAGCTAATGCAACCCCTGGTATATAAAGTTCTCCCAAACTCCATTAGGATGAAACTATTTTCCTAGTGTAAACAGTCTCACCCATCGTTGCCATCTGGTTTGGTAAGCTCCAGACGATCAGGCTGGACAGCAAAGCTGATCCGACACACACGTCCATCCTGGAAAGAAAGAAATTACTACATATTATCAAAAAGGAAAAGGTGATGGCATGTCACAAAACACTAAAATATTTGTTTTATTAATAAATGGTGCTATTATTATTATTATTACAAAAACAGACACTGTCTGTTTTTGGCACCATATTTCCTATACAGTGCACACTGTATAGGAAATATGGTGCCATTTGGATTCACAACCTCCATCCAAAATGTAGAGGCAGTACAGCTCAAATGTTAATGATTGTAATATACATAAATCCTTCAATGTTACCTCAAGCAGAAAGCCAGCATGGTTTGGTCCAACTACACACTGTTTTAAGGTGGCCTGCTCCAGCAGGTTGAGGTGTGGATGACTGCATCGGAGACAGACAATGTAGTGAATGTTAACATGTAGAAAAGCTATAAAACCGCTATATATTTATCTGTGGAGTGTGGTCCCTGCTGAAAGACATGGCTGAATAATACATTTGCTGATAATTCCACAGTTAAAATAAAATACATCATTTTCAGGTCTTACCTGTTAAAGTTGTATTTGTTGAGTTTCTCCGACACTTCACGAAGTCTGTTAAGGATAAAAATTAAATAAAAAATATTGACATTAGTGAGATTGTTCATTCCCGTTCACGGTGTGAATCTGTGCAATTAACAGTCTGGAAATCCATGGCCAATGAGGACATTTCTACTAGTCTGTACTCTGCGTAGACTATAAGGAGCATGGCATCTGCTTGCACAACATTAACAAGAAGTCCGATGAGAATCTCAAATACTGATGACAATAGTATCAAAATTGCTCACCAGCTTCAATTTAAAAAAAAAATAATCTAAATAGCAGTATAGCTAAACAGTTAGCATGGTGTGTATAACCATATGCACTGCATTGGGACTGTTGCCTTCACTCCCAGGATGCCAGCGGGCAGGTCATTCCCAAAGTCAAGAGACAGGGAATGTGCGGAGCTACAGTTGAAGTCGGAAGTTTACATACACCTTAGCCAAATACATTTAAACTTTAATTTAAAAGTTTTTCACAATTCCTGACATTTAATCAGAGTAAAAATTCCCTGTCTTAGGTCAGTTAGGATCACCACTTTATTTTAAGAATGTGAAATGTCAGAATAATAGTAGAGAGAATGATTTATTTCAGCTTTTATTTCTTTCATCACATTCCCAGTGGGTCAGAAGTTTACATACACTAAATTAGTATTTGGTAGCATTGCCTTTAAATTGTTTAACTTGGGTCAAACGTTTCAAGTAGCCTTCCACAAGCTTCCCACAATAAGTTGGGTGAATTTTGGCCCATTCCTCCTGACAGAGCTGGTGTAACTGAGTCAGGTTTATAGGCCTCCTTGCTCACACACACTTTTTCTGTTCTGCCCACACATTTTCTATAGGATTGAGGTCAGGGCTTTGTGGTGGCCACTCCAATACCTTGACTTTGTTGTCCTTAAGCCATCTTGCAACAACTTCGGAAGTATGCTTGGGGTCAAAAGTCCATTTGGAAGACCAATTTGCGACCAACCTTTAACTTCCTGACTGATGTCTTGAAATATTGCTTCAATATATCCACGCAATTCTTTCCTTGTGATGCCATTTATTTTGTGAAGTGCACCAGTGTCTCCAGCAGCAAAGCACCCCCACAACATGATGCTGCCACCCCCGTGCTTCACGGTTGGGATGATGGTCTTCGGCTTGCAAGCCTCCCCCTTTTTCCTCCAAACATAACAATGGTCATTATAGCCAAACAGTTCCATTTTTGTTTCATCAGACCAGAAGACATTTCTCCAAAAAGTACGATCTTTGTCCCCATGTGCAGTTGCAAACCGTAGTCTGGCTTTTTTATGGCAGTTTTGGAGCAGTGGCTTCTTCCTTGCTAAGCGGCCTTTCAGGTTAGGTCGATATAGGTCTCATTTTACAGTGGATAGAGATACTTATGTACCCATTTCCTCCAGCATCTTCACAAGGTTCTTTGCTGTTGTTCTGGGATTGATTTGCACTTTTCTCACCAAAGTACGTTCATCTCTAGGAGAAAGAACACGTCTCCTTCCTGAGCGGTATGATGGCTGCGTGGTCCCATGATGTTTATACTTGCGTACTATTATTGTTTGTACAGATGAACATGGTACCGTCAGGCATTTGGAAATTGCTCCCAAGGATGAACCAGACTTGTGGAAGTCTACAATTTTCTTTCTGAGGTCTTGGCTGATTTCTTTTGATTTTCCTATGATGTCAAGCAAAGAGGCACTGACTTTGAAGGTAGGCCTTGAAATACATCCACAGGTACACCTCCAATTGACTCAAATGATCAATTAGCCGGTCAGAAGCTTCTAAAGCCATGACCTCATTTTCAGAATTTTCCAAGCTGTTTAAAGGCACAGTCAACTTAGTGAACGTAAACTTCTGACCCACTGGAATTGTGATACAGTGAATTATAAGTGAAATAATTCTGTCTAAACAATTGTTGGAAAATTACTAATGTCATGCAAAGTAGATGTCCTAACCGACTTGCCAAAACTATAGTTTGTAAACAAGAAATTTGTGGAGTGGTTGTAAAACTAGTTTTAATGACTCCAACCTACGTGTATGTAAACTTCGGACTTCAAATGTACATCAGTACTATTGTGACCATTCTTTTTAGTACAAGTTTAGCAGAGTGATTATTTAGTACAACTCCAAGTCCTTAACTGTCACCATCTTAGACCTGCAAAATCTTTGATTCTAAGTATGTTTAAAAACCATGTTGTGTAAAACATGGCAGGCTGACAGCTTTACTTTGTTTCAGCTCTAGCATCTATTCTCTCAACCGGTGAACCAGGCACATTCCTTACTCCTTTTGCTTGCTATGAAATGACAGGTCAAATAGGATCAACAATTGTTTAAACAGAGCTTCAACTGCTATAGGCTACACTACTGAAAGCATTGATTCTCAATTTAATGGTTGAAGTATAACAATGGTTATGTTGACAGGAAACAGGTGAATAGAACAAACATTTAATTAATCCATATGCTCAAGGAGCAAGTCAATACACCAAGGCTGATATCATACAAAAAGTCAGCCGCAGAAAGTGGACAAATCTTGTCAAAGATTGTTGCAATGGGGAAAGGCTATCAGACAGTAGAATGCAAGCTGTAAGGGGTGAAAATGTAAGTAATAGGTCTACGCCAAATGACATTTCCTGTCAAGCAAGCCCAGTGGACAAGCCAATGGATGGCAATGACTTATAAGGCATGGCCCGGCCGGATCCAGCGACAGGAACCAGTCCGTCAGCAGAAGATAAACAATGAGCCAGCAACACTGTCTTGATATATGAGGCACACCACCCAGAGCCATTAAAAACTAACATCAACAGGACAGAAGGGTTCTTTTAGTCTGCAAGAAATGTGTTTGCGTATTCTAAACCTAATTTCCCCTCCTAATCTGTACAAAAATACTGTTTGATCCAGTCAGAGAAGAATGAGTGTACTCATCTGGGTCATGAAAAGACATCCTGAACAGTCAAGGCAAGAGCAGTCCATGAGACTGGCTTGTGAGTCACAACCTATAAGCAAATATCCTATTTATTTGGGATAAAAGTATGCCTCTTGACAACTATGGTAAGAAACACCTCTTTGGTAAGACAACTACAGTTGAGCAGTAGGGGGATATATTAGCACATGGTGACCATATAGTAAATGTGAATGCATGCCATTGCCTGTGCTAGCAGCTTGTAAAAGATATGGCTTACTTGGGGAATGATTGTCATTCCACATCAGCCAATTATGTCGCAAGATGAGTGAACATGATTGTATTAGACCCAGGTTAAGTCAACTGAACCATCTTGGTCAATTAGGCACCAGCAGGTGGCCAATGGTACAGACCTGGATTCTACACAAGTACAAAATCCTAGCTTCATATGTCATATCCTGGCTTTTAATTCAAGGTCATTCAATATGTGCTTTTCCAACATCCCAATCTCTGTCTTAAAGTAGAACGGCCCATTAATCAGTTCAATCTCAATGGATGATATAAATAGGTTTACTATAAATCACCTACAGAGCAAAATGCAGGTCACAAGACAGACAGTCAACTGCTCATAGCTGGTCCTTGTCTCTCAAGCTAACGCCTTTAAAAAATTGTAATTTAAAAAAGGCCAACTCCAACACTTTCAACCTCCTTTTTATTATGTCCAGCATATGTGAAAACGGCGCATTTCTGTTTTGTACTTAAAAGAATACAAAGTTATAAAGGTCTTGCTACCAAATTATATCTTCAACAGTGATTTTCAAACTGTGTGAGATTCGCGGTGACATGGGGGCCAAGAAAAGACACACTTGGCCTAGAAACTCGTTGCAGGTTTTGTAAATCATAATTGTTTTACTTTTAATCCTACCTGCAATGTCACAGAGAAGCATTTTTTAGTACCTTATCTTTTTAAACCACATATCATAGAAAAGCGCTGTTTTCACATACTGTGTTGGTTTGATGCTGGAGATTATGAATATGGACGTTGAAAACGGGCTGATGTAAAACAAAATATTTAACTAGACAAGTTGCAAGTTCACGAGGAACAATATTAGTTGGTCGACTAACGTTTGTTAGTTAACTAACGTCGTTGGCTAGATAAACAAGTCGTAGCAAATAAGCAATCCAATGTTAGCTTACAATTGGTTGGCTGGATAACGGTACCTAACTAGCAAGCAAACATATTGCCACAAGTGTGGCTAGCTTAGCTAACGTTATCTAGCAGTGACTAATACATTAGCTAGCTTATTAGCCACTTAACTAGCTAGCTACATCTTCAATGGTTCCGTTGAGCTGGCCAACTGGATAGTCGACAATAAGATATCCAAAAGGTAGTTAACATGACATACACAATGTCAAATGCAAAAAAACATTGACGGATCATTACAATGCCATAATCACCGACGTACCCCCCCCCCATCCCCCAAGCCGCATTGTCCATCTCAACTCTGACCATCGGCCAATCATTCCAGGCAGAGTCAGAGAACGAACGAAACAGCTCCGTTAACTGCTGCTAGCTCTGGCTAACTAGCTTATTAGCCTAGCAGGCTAGCTAACGTCGTTAGCTACGTTGAAGAGGCTTGTTCAAGATTCCGGGCCTTACTTCAAGAACGGTAATGTGGTCGAAAATTGTTCGATTGAAATACACATAACAATATGAACATTGCTTCGAAACAAATAGATAATCGTCGGGTGCCACACCCTACGCATAAATTGATTTAAACCCTTATTTTCCACGCCCGCAACAAATACCTGTCATTGAGCTGGTCCTCAGTCCCGGGCAACGGGTGAACCACGAAGTGTATGGATGTCATGGATCCAATCCAAATGAACACACAAATGTGTCTGGGAAATGTTATTTTCTCGATATCTGTATATGTAAGGATTCATATAAATATTTTATGACAAAAAATCCCGAGCTTAGAACTACAGCCTCCTCACCCACATGCCGCCATCTTAACTCTACCAAGCTTTTTCGTTCTGTATGTTGATTAACGTTAGCACACACGCAAACTGGATGCTGGTTGGACCTTGAACAGAAACAGGGAATATGTTAAACGGAACGGGATTGGTTTAGAGAAGAAAGGCAATGAAGAGAAAGGAAATGAACAATTCTAGACGTCTAACTCGTGCTATTTTAACAATTTAACTGGATTGTGATAAATCTATTTATTTGGGTATTTTATTAGGATCCCCATCAGCTGTTGCGAAAGCAGCAGCTTCTCTTCCTGGGGTCCACACCAAACATGAAACATAATACAGAATAACATAATACAGAACATCAATAGACAAGAATGTGTTCATATATGATGTCTAGGATTAGTAGACTACAGTTTAAAGGAAATTGCTACTGTTTTTTATATTGGTCCTGACACAAGAGGTAGGATAATTATGACAGTATCCTCTCCTAGAAGGAAGATTATACACAATGCCTCCAGGTGCACGATAAGGATGCACAAAGGAATGCTGCCAACAAATCCAAGGATGTTTGAGATAATCCATAATACATTTGGAGCTCTGTGGGGATTTAGCAAACAATGATAACAGGCAATGACAATGACAAAACTGGGTCAATAGAGCAAACAAAATCATGTCTTACATTCAGACAATTCCTTTCCACTCTGTCATTACGTTTCTGATAAATAAACATTCTCCGTTATGCAAACTGGTATGTGGATACTATAACATGGAGATTGAGGATCACTGTCCAGTATGACTTTCGTGTAGGTGTATATTAACCAATGATTGTATCCCATTCCATTTATAATCCCCATGCTCCCTCTGCTGGTTGACATCCCCACAGCTCAAGAGAGGAATTACATACTTCAATTAAATGTCTAGTTTTGAATTACATTTGGTTGAGTTGTCAACTAACATGAATTCAACGTGAAATCAACCAACATTATACCCTATCATAGGATTTAAGTTAAAAGTTGTGTGAATAAAATACGGAATTTTCTTATATTGATGACTTTTTGCAAATCCAATCCGTTTTCCACATTGATTCAACGTAATCAAATAGAAATTGTCTTTTGAAATGAAGTGGAAACAATGTTGATTCAACCAGTTTTTGCCCAGTGGGTATAGTGGCGTAATGAAAAAGGTCCACAGATATAGCACTTGTCTATAGACCTTCAGTAAGCACTGTCAAAATCATACGTGTCCTACATTCTTTCAAAAGTGTTTTCTATTTTAATGCATTTATTTATTACTTCCTCCATTTAAACACATTGAAAAAATGTGCTGTTTTATAATGCTTTTCTAGACATTTTGTCAGGAGGCTATGAGAAAATGTTGCAGTTTTAAAGCTAATTTCCTGAATGTCTACACATTTTCTATGGGTCAGAGAGAAAAATGTGCTGTTTTATAGCTCATCTCATGCTATTGCTCACATTTTGCCATGAGGCTGAGAGAGCATTTTGAAGTTTTCAATTCTACAAATTTTGCTATCATAAATTATCCACAACCCAATTTGTTGGGGGGGGGGGGGGGGGGGGGGGGGCTGGGGGTCGGAGCCCTTCATGCCTGTTCGGTAATCCGGCTCTACTAATATTTAAATATCTATACATGAAAATGTAATATATTAAAGAGCCAGAATAACCAAAGGGACACTGGATATGGTGGGTTAAAAATGCAATACAGTATTACAAATGCAATTCCTCTTCCTGAAATAATTGGAAATTAGGGAAATTGACAATAGAACAGCATAGTAAACTTAGGCCAGCCTAGCTACAGTTAAAGGCACCCCTGCACTGCTTGATTCACGTTGTTCTGGATATGAGTGCTGTGCTGGCCTAATTATGGCAGAACCCCCAAAAGAAGCATGGCAGCAGGAACCAAAGGTATAATTATTTTAGCCTGTTTTTAAATTTCCACACAGCAATAAAAACATGTTGGCTGGCTTTTGCCACGCATCCAGTGTTGTGGGATTATATGTTACAGTACATATTTTTGAAAAACAATTATTAAAACATTTTGATAGACCTGGTGCAGTTTTTAAGATAACTCTATTATGTAGCAGAAGCATTGATTGCATGTACCTACTCATCTAGAAACAGCTTCAGTAGTTTAGACCTAAGGTCTGTCTGGGTTACTTTAAGTTTGTTTTTTATACCAGCAGATGGCAGGCTTTGTCTTTCACTTTTTGAGAAGTGTGTTGTTGGCTGCTGATCGAGTATCCAGGGCCCTAATCCTCCCTTTATGATACCCAATAACTCTTTGTCAAATCACAAGTATTTGACTGTTTATTTATTTTTTTATACTTTTTCAAGAAATATTGTATTTTATGATCACAGTATCAGAGGAAGAATTCATTTATGAAGGAATTTAACACAGAAAATAAAGATTTCTATATTTCTCCAAAAATAAAAGATACAGTATATGCTCTGTGTTAAAAAAACATCACAAATGGAAAAGGATACATCTGTGTTCTCAGGGTATGAAATTATCTAAACTGTATACAACTGCTCATTTGAATGACAAAGAGAGGCACATAGATAATGCTACAGGTTTGTCTGTTCGTCATCTCTTTCTTCTTCATCATCAGCCTATACAGTAGAAGAAATTACTAATACTCTGAAATTCATGACTGTACAGCCCGTTTGAGTATAGGAGTGGAAAAGAAGGGAATAGAGAGCTCCACTTCTCTCTGCCTGTCCCTGAGGTGAATGAGTGGAGAGAGTCCTTCATCTGACAGAGAGACTCTCGCATTCCCTCAGAGTCAACATAAACTGCAAAGTTCCCAGAGAGCCAGCTGCTGTGATCTGCTTCACACTCACTTGCTTTCTTCAGTAAAGTTAGATTTGGTACAGCTGGTTGACAATTCTCTCAGCGGTATTGCAAAATTTTTCAAAAAAAAAAGAAAAACATGAGGGCAAATCTGGTTCATGTGGCCATTGGTCTGGTACTAGGCGTACACATAAGTAAATGTGAGGTGACCATGTTTTAGTTTCTTATGTTGTGTTATAACCTCTGTGGTCTATGGTTATAACAGTTTTATAACAAATATTAACAGTTTGTTTTTTACTTACACTTCAGGTACTTTGCATTGTTGTATTCTGAATAGTCAGTGGCGAACCACGTTATATAGGGGGGGGGGGGGGCTTAGTTTACATGATGAAATGCATTGTTAAGATGTTGTTAAAATCGTTTGATGACAGAGAAAAACAAACACTGATTATTCAGATGATGTAATACATTTTGCAGATTATGCTTGCTAACTGTCTGACAAGACATTTCCCTAAAAGTATCACCTGCAAGAACATTTCCAGGAGTTAAACAGATTGTATAGCTGGTGGAATTGTCACCAAAACATATTGCATTTCCAGAAATCCACTGTGTGCCTCTGTGTATTCCTATCCGGAGGTGGTTGAACTCCATGCCAGTACCACTCTGTTGCCACTAAGCCTAAATGTAACCCTTTATCAGAGCCAAGTCAAACAAGAACATAGAAATATCACTGTTATTTTTAGATTACGGGTCAATGTGTTATCAAATGGCCTAAAACGGGGATCAATATGGACATACTGATAATAAAACAAACAGCAGGAAACATGCTGTGTCACTGCAATGGGTGCACTGCATTATACAATGCAGAAATCTAGGGCACATCCTTCAACTCACATATTCACATTCACATTGTGTCAGGACCCGGTGCGAGAAACAGTCACTAATAATCGTCAGAACCCATAAGATGAGGCAGACACAGCAGTACTAGAGATGGTGGTTTAATAAAAGAACAAAATCTTCAGGCAAAGAAACTAAATCCACAAAGTCCAAAAATAAAGCCAAGAAGCACAAAAAGGAAATCCTCCAAAATAAAAAAGAAACTCCACAAAGTGGTAAAAAACAGCAGGGAAAAACAAACCTCAAAAGACTACTCAAATAATACACAAGAACTAAACCAGAGAACATCTGGAAAATCCAACAAGTGAAATATCTGTATAAAACAAGGCTTGGGCTGGGGCTGGGGCTGGGGCTGGGGCTGGGGCTGGGGCTGGGTGCTAACTTACAAACACTGAGCAAGGAACTGAGGAACACACAGGGTTTAAATACTAACAAGGGAATGACCTACAGGTGCAAACAATAATTAGAGCAAGAAAAACAAAAGGTACAAAAAAGGTGCAATGGGGACATCTAGTGACCAAAACCCGAACAGTCTTGGCCAAAACCTGACACATTGGTTACACAATTTAGATCAGATTACAACCTCTGCCATTTTCTAGCCACTTAAAAGCTTAATTTTGTATTTATTTTAAATGTTCACCTTTATTTAACCAGATAGGCCAGTTGAGAACAGGTTCTCATTTACAACTGCGACCTGGCCAAGATAAAGCAATTTGTCCTACAAAAACAACAAAACAGAGTTACATATGGGATAAACACACGTACAGTCAATAACACAATAGAAAAATCTATGTACAGTGTGTGCAAATGTAGTAAGATTAGGGAGGTAAGGCAATAAATAGGCCTTAGAGGCGAAATAATTACAATTTAGCATTAACACTGGAGTGATAGATGTGCAGATCATGATGTGCAAGTAGAAATACTGGGGTGCAAAAGAGCAAAAAATACATAAATAACAATATGGGGAGGAGGTAGTTGGGTGTGCTATTTACAGATGGGCTGTGTTTTTTTTATTTTTTTTTATTATTTTACCGTTATTTTACCAGGTAAGTTGACTGAGAACACGTTCTCATTTGCAGCAACGACCTGGGGAATAGTTACAGGGGAAAGGAGGGGGATGAATGAGCCAATTATAAACTGGGGATTATTAGGTGACCATGATGGTTTGAGGGCCAGATTGGGAATTTAGCCAGGACACCGGGAGTGTACAGAGACAGTGATCGGTAAGCTGCTCTTACAGCTGATTCTGAAAGTTAGAGAGGGTAATATAAGTCTCCAGCTTCAGTGATTTTTGCAATTCTTTCCAATCATTGGCAGCAGAGAACTGGAAGGGAAGGCGGCCAAAGGAGGTGTTGGCTTTGGGGATGACCAGTGAAATATACCTGCTGGAGCGCATGCTACGGGTGGGTGTTGCTATGGTGACCAGTGAGCTGAGATAAGGCGGGGCTTTACCTAGCAAAGACTTATAGATGACCTGGAGCCAGTGGGTTTGGCGAAGAATATGTAGCGAGGGCCAGCCAATGAGAGCATACAGGTTGCAGTGGTGTGTAGTATATGGGGCTTTGGTGACAAAACAGATGGCACTGTGATAGACTACATCCAATTTGCTGAGTAGAGTGTTGGAGGCTATTTTGTAAATGACATCGCCAAAGTCAAGGTTCGGTAGGATAGTCAGTTTTACGAGGGTATGTTTGACAGCATGAGTGAAGGGTGCTTTGTTGCAAAATAGGTTGCCGATTCTTGATTTAATTTTAGATTGGAGATACTTAATGTGAGTCTGGAAGGAGAGTTTACAGTCTAACCAGACACCTAGGTATATGTAGTTGTCTACATATTCTAAGTCAGAACCGTCCAGAGTAGTGATGCCAGTCGGGCGGGCGGGTGCGGGCAGCAATCGGTTGAAGAGCATGCATTTAGATTTACTAGCATTTAGAAGCAGTTGGAGGCCACGGAAGGAGTGTTGTATGGCATTGAAGCTCGTTTGGAGGTTTGTTAACACAGTGTCCAAAGAAGGGCCAGATGTATACAGAATTGTGTCGTCTGCGTAGAGGTGGATCAGAGAACCACCCGCAGCAAGAGCGACATCATTGATATATACAGAGAAAAGAGTCTGCCCAAGAATTGAACCCTGTGGTACCCCCATAGAGACTGCCAGAGGTCCGGACAACAGGCCCTCCGATTTGACACACTGAACTCTATCTGAGAAGTAGTTGGTGAACCAGGCGAGGCAGCCATTTGAGAAACCAAGGCTATTGAGTCTGACGATAAGAATGCGGTGATTGACAGAGTCGAACGCCTTGGCCAGGTCGATAAAGACGGCTGCACAGCACTGTCTTTTATCGATGACGGTTATGATATCGTTTAGGACCTCATCATGGCTGAGATGCACCCATGACCAGCTCAGAAACCAGATTGCATAGTGGAGAATGTACAGGATGTTTTGTGCTGGTCAAGGGCAGTCAAGTCTGGGGTGAACCAAGGGCTATATCTGTTCTTAGTTCTACATTTTTTGAATGGGGCATGCTTATTTAAGATGGTGAGGAAAGCACTTTTAAAGAGCAACCAGGCATCCTCTACTGACGGGATGAGGGCATCAAGCTTAGATTGTAGGACGGCCGGGGCGTTAAACATATCCCAGTATAGGTCACCTAACAGTACGAACTCTGAAGATAGATGGGGGGCAATCAGTTCACATATGGTGTCCAGGGCACAGCTGGGGGCTGAGGGGAGTCTATAACAAGCGGCAACGGTGAGAGACTTATTTCTGGAAAGGTGGATTTTTAAAAGTAGAAGCTTGAATTGTTTGGGCACAGACCTGGATAGTATGACAGAACTCTGCAGGCTATCTCTGCAGTAGATTGCAACTCTGCCCCCTTTGGCAGTTCTAACTTGTCGGAAAATGTTGTAGTTGGGGATGGACATTTGAGAATTTTTGGTGGTCTTCCTAACCTGATGAGGACAGAGGGCGCTGTTGTCACTTTGGGGGGGAAACGTGCCCAATTTAAACGGCCTTGTACTCAATTCTTGCTCGTACAATATGCATATTATTATTACTATTGGATAGAAAACACTCTCTATTTTCTAAAACCGTTTTAATTATATCTGTAAGTAAAACAGAACTAATTTGGCACAAACTTCCTGACCAGGAAGTGGAAAATCTGAAATCGATGCTCTCTTCTGGGTCCTGCCTATAAATGGGCATGATACCTGTTAGTATACATGCACGTCATACACCTTCCCCTGGATGTCAAGATGCAGTGAGAGAAGAAATGGAGTGTTTATCTTGGTCTGAGATGGAATACGTCCTCTTGGAATGACGTGTCACCCATTTTTTGTTTTCAGGAAGGCGCGAAGTTGGACCTGGATTTGCCTTCTGAATAGTTGTCTTTATAGGCGACTACTATCTCCGGCTTTGATTTTATTTGATACATGTGACAATATCATCGTAAAGTATGTTTTTTCAATATAGTTTTATTAGATTTTTGAAATTTAATCGGGACGTTAGGCGTGTTGCGTTGTGTGCCTTTGTTCAGAAAGGAGAGCTTCGCGCCACTTGGCTAGTGCGCTTGCTAATTCAAGAGGGAAAATGGACGTTCTAAATCCAAACAACGATTGTTCTTGACAAAGGACACCTTGTACAACATTCTGATGGAAGATCAGCAAAAGTAGGACCCATTTTATGATGTTATTTCATATATCTGTCGAACTGTGTACTATTAGTTTTGCGCCCAGGTTTTGGGCACTCGGTCGACATAACGTAAGCCTTATGTGGTAATGAAGTTATTTTTACGGCGATTGCATTAAGAACTAGTGTATCTATCATTTCCTATACAACATGTATTTTTTAGTTATGTTTATGAATAGCTATTTGGTCAGAATATGTGTGTCAGAAAAAGTGTCAGAAAAAAATCTGGACGTTGTGGGACAAAATAGCACAATGTATAACCCCTGATTTCAGCTCTAAATATGCACATTTTCGAACAAAACATAAGTGTATGTATAACCTGATGTTATAGGACTGTTATCCGATGAACCTTATCAAGGTTAGTCAAAAATTATATATCTTTTGCTGGTGTGTCACGATCGCTAACTTTTACTGCTGGGAAATGGCTTGTGTTTCTGGCTATTGTGGTAAGCTAATATAACGCTATATTGTGTTTTCGCTGTAAAACACTTAACCCTCCCGTTGTCTCGGCGGGTCAGAGCGACCCCGGGCAGTTCCGAGTTGATTGCCCGTGTCTGTGTGTGGGTCGGAGTGACCCCGGCAGCGTTAGCAAGGTGTATGTTGTAACCCTCCTGCCCCTGTGTGGGCGGGGTCATAGTGACGTCAGAGGGGTCAGAGTGACCCCGGCGGCGTTAGCAAGGTGTAATGTTGTAACCCTCCTGCCCCTGCCCCTGTGTGGGCGGGGTCATAGTGACGTCAGAGGGGTCAGAGTGACCCTCGGCAGCGTCACCTGTCGCTTCCCCCGTGTCTGTGTGGGTCAGAGAGACCCTGGCAGGCCGGGGTCACAGTGACCCAACACCACCACCTGCTGGATACTAGTAAAAGGTCCTGCCCCAAAATTGACATTCTCAACATTCCGGGCAAGGGCCTGTGTCGAATACGGCGTGTCTGCCCCGCCAACGGGCCCTTGGGCACCGTGTGAGTTTGGATATCGAATCTAAAAACGCCCCCCTACAAACTACTTTCCCTTGGTTGTGGAAATTGTGCCTTTCGGGTATGGCTGTTGTTAGACAACCTTCCCCTTGCCTCGGCGGGACAGAGTGACCACCGGCCAGCGTTCCGAGTCGATTCCCAGTGTCTGTGTGGGTTAGAGAGAACCCGGCAGCGTTTAGCAAGGTGTATGTTGTAACCCTCCTACCCCTGTCTGGGCCAGGTCACATTGACCCGAGCCCTGTTGTAAGCCCTGCGTTATGAGTTGTTCCCTTCTGTTCCGGGGGCCTGGGGTCAGAGAGACCCCGGCAGCGTTAGCAAGGTGTATGTTGTAAACCCTCCCCTCCTACCCCTGTCTGAGCCGGGTCGGAGTGACCCGGGGCCTGTGTTAGGAGTTGTTCCCCTCTGTCTGGGCCGGGTCGGAGTGACCCCGGCAGGGACCAGTTGTCCCCACCAACTCTGTGCACGACCTCGGTGCTATCACGCGGGTAGGCCAGCCGAGCGTCCCGGATGGGACCGAAGGGGCCAAGGGCCGAAGGTGCGAAGGGTCGAAGGGCCGAAGGGCCGAAGGGCCGAAGGAGCAGGCAGGGCCGACCACGCGCCTCGTCCATTCGCGTGCCTCGTCCCATTCACGTGGCCACCGTAAGCAGGGCGTAGAGAGGCTACTAATATTGTCAGGAAGAAGAAGAAGAAGAAGAGGACGACGACGAGGACGACGACGAGGAGGAATACGACCCCGCCGAGCGTGAGCCCTCCGCCTACGACAGTAAGCAGGGCGTAGAGAGCCTACTAATATTGTCAGGAAGAAGAAGAAGAACAAGAACAACAACAACAAGAACAAGAACAACAACAACAACAACAAGAAGAAGAACAAGATGAGGACGATGATGAGGACGACGACGAGGACGACGGCGACGAGGAATACGACCCCGTCGAGCGTGTTGCCTCCGCCTACGACGCCTCGCAGTCCCGGTTTCAGCGCGGCTCAGGTCCTGGAACAGATATCCTCCAGCGTCGACCAAGAAGACGAAGAAGACTACTGCGATTCCGAAGAGGAGGACGTTTCGGAAGATGAAGACGGTGAGGAATACAACCCCGAGCGCGACGCGGACGACTACGGAGACGACTCGGCCTCGCGGTCGAGCTCCTCTTCGGAGGAAGATCCGGAGGAAGAGCCGGAGGAAGAGCCGGAGGGAGACGCGGCCGCTGCCCGAGAGCGAGACAGAGAGCCAGACAGAGCCAGAGAGCCAGAGCGAGAAAGGGAGACGTTGCTGTCGAAAAACGGCAAAATCAAATGGTCCTCCGCGGCCTATCGCGGTCCGGACCGACCCCGCGCCATCCGCCCGCCCTGCCCCGCCGTGACGCCGGGCCCCACGGCCTACGCCGCGTCGCGAGCGCTCGACATCGAGTCCGCCTTCCGGCTGTTTGTCACACCGGCGATAGAAAGGATCATCGTGGACATGACCAATCTGCAGGGGGTGAGAAAATACGGCGACGGCTGGCGACCCATGGACTCCACCGACCTGCGCGCCTACGTAGGGCTGCTGATCCTAGCCGGCGTCTACAGGTCCCGAGGCGAGGCCGCGGCCAGCCTGTGGGACGCCGAGAGCGGCAGGACCGTGTTCCGCGCCACCATGCCGCTCAAGGCGTTTCACAAGTACTCGAGGCTGCTGCGATTCGACGACCGCCAGTCGAGACCCGCGAGACTCGCCACCGACAGACTGGCGGCCGTGAGAGAGGTGTGGGACCTGTGGGAGGAGCGGCTGCAGGCCCTCTACAACCCGGGGCCCGAAGTGACGGTGGACGAACAACTGGTCCCGTTCAGAGGTACCGTCTATGCATCTGTGTACGTACGCGTAGCGTAGAGAGCACGGGCAGTCTATGTATCTGTGTTTGTACGCGTGGCGTAGAGAGCACGGGCAGTCTATGTATCTGTGCATAGAGAGCGGTAGCAGTCAATGTATCTGCGTATGTACGCGTGGCGTAGAGAGCACGGGCAGTCTATGTATCTGTGCATAGAGAGCGGTAGCAGTCAATGTATCTGTGTATGTACGTGTAGTAGCACGGGCAGCGGTAGCAATCGGCAGTAGTAGCAATGGGCAGCAGTAGCAATGGGCAGTGGCACGGGCGGCGGCGTCGGCGGCTGCGTGTAACGTAAACGCAGTGCGCCCCGATGGTGAGCCGGTAACTCATGACGCTGCTAATCTCCTGCTAATCTCCTCTCCCTCTCCTCTCCCTCCCCTCTCCCTCGCCTCAAGGACGCTGTCCTTTCCGACAGTACATTCCCAGCAAGCCGGCCAAATACGGCATCAAGTCGTGGGTGGCCTGCGACGCCAAGTCCAGCTACGCTTGGAAGATGCAAGTGTACACCGGCAAGGCGGCCGGCGGATGCCCCGAGAAGAACCAGGGCGCGCGCGTCGTCCTCGATCTGACCGAGGGACTGCCGGCCGGTCACAACGTCACGTGTGACAATTTCTTCACCTCCTACGAACTCGGGCAGCGGCTCCTCGAGAGGAACCTCACCATGGTGGGCACGGTGCGAAAGAACAAGCCCGAGCTCCCTCCCGCGCTGCTCCAGTCCAAGGGCAGACAGGTCTCGTCCTCCAGGTTCGCCTTCACGCCCACCGCCACTCTAGTGTCCTACCTGGCAAAGAGAAATAAGAACGTGCTGCTTCTGAGCACGCGGCACGCGGAGCCTGACGTCAGCGATCGCCGAGACCGGAAGCCGGCCCTCATCCTAGACTACAACTGCAACAAGGGCGGCGTGGACAACCTAGACAAGGTGGTCGGGACCTACAGCTGCAGACGGATGACCGCCCGCTGGCCCCTGGTCATCTTCCACAACATCCTCGACGTGTCCTCCTACAACGCCTTTGTCATATGGCGAGAGATCAACCCCGACTGGATGCCCGGGAAGCGGAACAAGAGGAGGGTGTTCCTGGAGCAGCTCGGAAAGGCGCTCGTGAAGCCCTTGATCCAAAGAAGGCAGCGTCTCCCCCGCACCGAAGCCGCGTCCGCACTTGTCAAAGTCATACGGGGCGAGCGTGTATCCGCCGAGGCTCGTCCGCAGGCCCGCGAGCGAGCCGCCGGCCCGGCCGCCGCCGCCGCCCCGGCCGCCCCGCTGGGGGCGAGTAAGAGGAAGAGGTGTCAGGTCTGCCCACCCAAGAAGGACGCCAAGACACACACAGCGTGCTGCAGGTGTAAGAAATACATCTGCAAAGGCTGTTCACACCCATACTGTCACACTTGTGCCCACTGGGCCTTTAGCCAAGACGGGACAGAGTGACCCCGGGGGGGGACACTGTGTGCTAGGCATAATAGAAGGACAACGGGAGGGTTATGTAACAACAACCATACCCAAAAGGCACAATATCCACAACCAAGGGAAGGTAGTGCAGGAGGGGGGGCGTTTTTAGAATCAATACCCAAACTCACACGGGGCCCAAGGGCAGTACGGGGGACAGCCTGTCACTTCGCACACAGGGCCCTTGGCCGTAATGTTGAATCTGTGAGTGTCCACCACAACCTCTCAGTTATCCAAAACTTTATGTTGTATCCTGTCTGTGGAATTTGGAGGCTGTGACAATAGATCCAGCTTTCAGTAGTGTAGCAAACCACGTATCAGTTATCCAACACTTGATGTTCTAGCCAACGCACTAATACAGGGAAGTACTTATAAGTCAGTTTGGGTTGTTACAAGAGTTTACATTTATCAACACTGGGGAAGAGGTATCAGCTATAACAAGTAGGACTATTATGGGTAACCTGTTCATCTTCGTTGCAACAATCCACTTGTCTCTATGTATGCATCTGTACGAAAAGCACAGTGTAATCAGTGATGGACCTGTGCTTGAAGAAGACTACCTGGGTGTGGATGGGGGACTTGACCTTGACGGAGAATATCGTGGTATGGATGGGGGACCTGAGTTTGACGGGGAAAATGGGGTTATGAACGGAGGCCCTGAGTTTGTGAACGGAGGCCCTGAGTTTGACAGACCCGGATTACAAGGAAAATCTAGAGTGGCCCGCTCTATCCAAGGTGGTTCGGATGACCACTCTATGCCTGACCTCATTGGGGTAGAGAAAGGTTATTGCTACAGGAACATTTGTAGGCAATTTGACACCTGGAACGTTACTTACCGGGTGACATTGATGAAACCATACCAAGTGTATAAACTTGATGGTAAATGTCTGCCTATCACTCTAGTGCGCTACTACGGAAAAGGAAAGCCTGACGTCTCAGTGTTCTCTGTGGTGTTTAACTGGAAGACAACGTCTACTCAGTCTCTAATACCCAGTGGATCACAATACAAGGCAGGTGTACAGATCTTGGTGAATTGTGCATCTGGAAGAGACATGGATGGTCCCGGAACAGCCGTGGTAGATCGGCCTTACTACGCAGCCTGTCCTGTGGACTGTACCGGATACAACGTGAACACTGGTGCCAGACTACATTCCCTGGGTCTCAGTGTACTGAAGACTGAAGGTGTGAGGATGATGGACTTGTCATCGGTGTCACTGAATCTGACACTGCTCCGAGAAAGTATGGGGGAGATGTAATTATCCTAACAGTTGAAATGTTATATTGTATTCATTTGGTACTATGGTGATGTGGACCTCTTTTATCAATAAAGTACAGTTGGTAACACTTGACAGTTGCTTGTCTGAGCATACTTTATTTTTTACTTGCATTCAACAGCATTATAAACTATAACAAGGCTACCCAAGCCCTCACAGTGAGCAAGCCTGGAAGCCTTCTAGGCTCCTGCGGCTTCTGTTAAGCTCTGTGTGATTGATGACGCTTTCCTTAGGCCCGCCCTATTATGACTCAGTCAGCAAGCATGGAAGCCTTATAGGCTCTTGTGGCTTCTGTTAAGCTCTGTGTGATTGATGACGCTTTCCTTAGGCCCGCCCTATCATGGCTCAGTCTGCAGAACTGTGGGTCTTTGACAATAGGGGCCAAAGCGATATATTAATGACCATACTGACGTCTCTCAGGAAGCAGAACAGAGTGTACAATGGCACATGGGAAATCAGAGTCTTTCTATACACTCAGATATTGTAATACAGCAAAGGAGAATGACAGTAGCGACGACTCGGACATTGACTTTGTTAGTGGCAGCACATGCAGAGAGCTGCAGTTCAACCCTGTTACAGTTGAAGATGCCCAGCTGCTGTGCACTAGGCTGAAGGTGCAGTGCAAGAAGATGTCTCTCAGTCATACTGCGTCTGGTGTGTTAGGTGCTCCGTGTAAGAATGTGAAAATAAAAGGTGACGGAAATTGTTTCTTCAGAGCGGTCAGTGAAGCACTATGTGGTACAGAGGAGTACCATGAGCCAATTCGAAATGCGGTGGTGCAGCAGCTACAGAGCAAACAACATATGTATAGGACCATCCTGAGAGTGTGTTACCGTTCAGTGTCAGAGTACATTACGGAGTCCAACATGAATTGTTTAGGTAGTTGGGCGACCGAAGTGGAGATTCAAGCAGCTGCAGACATGTTGGGGGTAAGCATATATACATACTATACCAACCGTTGGATTGAATACAGATCTAATGGTTTAGAGGTGTCTAAGCAGGGCATATATTTGGAGAATAGTCGGAACCATTACGAGACAGTCGTTTGTGTCAAGAGGCCTCAGACTCAGTCTTGTTACGGTTACTGCCAGGGTTATGAGATTGGGAACAGCCATATACCACAAGCAGTTAGGTCCTCAGGCTCCAAATCATCTGATTCCGAAAGCAGTTCGGGAGCGGACATGGCAGGTGACTACGAGGATTGGATGTGTGATGATTATCAGGACAATTGTCAAGAGGACTATACCCATAACCGAGATACTCCCGGTGCTGACATGGAGGATACCAGAGACCAAGAGGCTGAAACCAGTCCCCGTTCAACCGATAGTCTTGTGGACTACGACATTTACGATTCCGAGGAGTCAGACTACGAGGTCCACACCCAAGACGTCGACAGTGAACAGCTCTACAGTGAACAGGTTGACGACGAAGAGGTGGTCTACTGTGAAGAGGTCTATGGTGAAGAGGTTGACACCGGCGCTGTCGTGGAATGTGAAGAAGTCGATGATGACGAGGTGGTGGACTGTGACGACGTGTACGATGAAGAGGTTTACGACGACGAGGTGGTGGACTGTGAAGACGTGTACGATGAAGAGGTTGACGATGGCGAGGTGGTGGACAGCAACGAAGACTACAGCGAAGAGGGTGGCGAGTTACAGGTTTACTGTGAAGATGGTCACGACTCGATTCCAGCTGTGGAAGATTCGAGAAAGCAACATTCGATGGAAAGCATGCTTAGTTGGTCTATACTGAACACATCATGGCATTCCTTCCTAGAATGGCTGGGGGAGCGCTGGTGGGGATCAGTCTCTAAAGAGCAGATTATCACATTCATGGATACATCTAACAGTCGCAAAGGGGACATTGTCGTCGCAGCACACTTCGGTGGCATGCAAGGAGGAGTGTGTTCGATTATGGTGAAGACACAGGATTCAGTCATGACCTTTACTGTTGTTATTAGTCGAGGCAGGTACATCTGTACCGATATGGTACAAGGTCTATTTTCAACTCCTATTGACATTATGAAAGTTCTGGTGCGTAAACTGGGAGAAGGACACTTGCTACGTAGACCCAGGTGGATGGCTCATAACCCCAAATACTTTGCTATGACACAAATTGTGGACGAGCTGCGTTATATTGTAAAGCTGATAAAAGGCTCATGGTGGGGAGCTGCATTCCTCAGTTTGGAAATGTCCCCACCACATGGTAAAGTGATAGAGCTTCTACGAATGAGGACAAACAAGCACACCAACCCAGCTGCCGCAATCCATTATATGAATGAGGACAGTTTGGGATACCTGTTTGATATTGTAACTGCCAAGGGAAAGAGATTCAAGGTGACGTTTGATAACTTGGGGTTTACGATTGGGACAGGTGTACACTTTCCATATATCACATCTATTCTTTCCCGCATCTGCTGCCTTGAAGATGCAACCTTTGTTGCCCGACCAAAGAACCACATCTTTGGGGATGAAGGCCTGGAACGTCACCCAGGTGTCACAGATGCCAGACACAATGTCTAGAGTAGGAAAGATATAGGTGGAGAGCATATGTAATCACTGTCATATCGCTTGGTAAATGTGCCATTACAAAGTGCTTGTGGTGTATTATTCAATGTCCATATCCTTCTGTGAATAAAGACAATAATATCCTGAGCAAGAATACCAGGTCACATTTATTTACAGAGTACATAACATTTACATACATCCATACCAAAAGTAGGACATAGTGGCAGCTCAAAAATGAATAAAATGGGTTCAGTGTAGTTAGATCTCAACACATTGCAACCTAGTCATCTCCATCATCATAATCTCCATCCGCATCAGCTCCATCCTCATCATCGGCCATATACTTGAGCGAAAGAGACATAACCACATTACCAACAAGTCATACACACAAGCAAAAGTGTCATCACAGTATACACTACCATATCTACCATTTCATCTTCTGCATTGTTCAACTGGGGAAGAGGAGGTAATGCTAGGTGAGGTTGAGGCCGGTTGACGACTTCTGGGGGCAACAGTGGAGGAGCTTGTTCCAAGACAAGGTTCCTAGGTCCCTCATCGTCAGACGATAGTATGTAATCACTCTCCTGAATGTGTATTAAAGACATGGGAAATGTATCACTTATACATGGTATACTTTACAACAGTGAATGAAAGGACATCAAACCGAGTACCTACAGAACGGGTCAGGATTATGGTAGATACCTGTGGAATAGAGACGAGTGTTAGAATCAGTACAAGTTAAATGCCTGTGATGAGTATGGTCTATGAAAGAGGTGTCTATAGAGTATGATATAACATGCGTCTCTCCTACCAGGCTCAGCTCGCTATTGTCAGTTTCTATACCACTCTCCTCTGACATGATTAGAGGTCGGAAATGCACAATTGCCTGAGGTAAGGAGATATAGGTCCATGATTAGCTGTTAAATGCGACAGTTGCAGTAGGTGTCACAGTTAAACACCTTTTCATGAGTGGGTTAAGTTACGGGTTAGGTGTGGTTGTACAGAGGTGAAAGCTGTTCGTAAGGCTGCATGTGATCATAATCATGATGAGCAACTAGCCACGTCTCTAGCAACAACAGTTAGAAAACATAAGGCCCTTTCCTGGGGTTGGTGAGAGTGTGCGGCTTTGGGGTATGGTTCCACTTTTCCTACTATTTACAATGGCTGAATCACAAGAACTATGATACCAATTACATACACATAGCAAAATAGGTAAGTGGTTGGAAGATGGCCTATATGGGGAGAAGACAATTCGACTCACTCCGTGTCGCTAAGCAAAGGAAATATGGCAACTGGCCTCTATTGAACAGATCCTGGCTTCCACTGGTAGAATGGCTGGGTGAGAGGTGGTGGGGCTCCGTCTCTAAAGAGCAGCTAATGTCATCCCTAAATAGACCCGAAGTTACTGTAGGAGCTATTGCCATCACGGCCTACTTTGGTGACATGCAGGGAGGAGTGTGTTCCTGTATGGTGAAGAGCACTGACAATACTCTCATCCCATTTGATATACACGTCACCCAAGGCTATTACAAATGCACTGAGTTCCTAGACTGGGACAGAGGTGACCCTGTTCAGCTAATAACCGATGTGCTTAAAGCAGTCCCAAGCGGTTACTTGATGGCTAGACCAAGAGACATACCTGATGAACAGAACAATTGGTCTGGCAAATGTGTAGTGGAAGGGATGCGTGAAATGATACAGCTACTAGAGGGTGCATGGTGGGGACATTCGACGGGCAGTTCCCCAATGTCATCAAATCACATTGAAGTTATACAGGACCTAAAAAAGATGGAAGATGAATACCCCAAGCCAGCTGCAGCGATCTGTTACATGGATGAAGAGGAATATGGATACCTCTTCGAAATTGTAACAGCAAAAGGACAACCATACAAGGTCACGTTTGATAAGTCTGGGTTTGTGCTTGATACAGATATACACTTTAACTCAATGACAAGTTTGCTGAACCATATGACAACGGTTGTAAAGGTTTCCTTTGTACCAAGACCCCTTTCTACAACACAGGACCTGTGCATGAGCAAGATGGATGTAACAGGAGGGAGAAGGAGGGGACCAGTGGAGTCAAGTGGAGGCCTACCCAGTCTCAAACGTTCCATACAGACTAGCCCGTATGACCAGAGGTATAGGCCATGACCATTGTATTACTGTACATCTCAATTAATATTTGTGACAGTATATGTGTCAATGTAATATACATTACATATCATTGTTTTGACATGCAATCAATAAAGTGTATCACCAGTCATGTCAGAGCCTTGTTCTTTTTATTCACATACATTACAAAGAGCAGTACCGTTGCAACTACACATGTTTCACAAAGTCATTATAGCTGGGCTATCCACCCGGTACTGCTTCATCCAACCGTGTCTGTGCTATCCAAAAGGGCTCCATTCATGCCACAATGCCTTGGTTATTCATCCTTGGTCTGTTACTCAACCACTTGCGTGCATCCAACCTTGTCTCTAAATCCACACATTATCTATTCATCCAAGCTAAGGTGTTTAGCTACTCATCTACCACTCATCATACAGTGGCTGTTGTGTCCACACAGGCTTACTTTCTCCAGCCCTGTCTTGTGTATCTCCCCACCACCTGGGCAAGTCTCTACTTGTTTATCCAGCCCTTGGGCACTCGTCCAACTGTTTCTGTCCTGTCCACACAGGCTTACTTTCTCCAGCCCTGTCTTGTGTATCTCCCCACCACCTGGGCAAGTCTCTACTTGTTTATCCAGACCTTGGGCACTCGTCCAACTGTTTCTGTGCTGTCCACACAGGCTTACTTTCTCCATCCCTGTCTGTTTATCTTTCCGTCACCTGGGCACTCATCCAACCTTGTCTGTGCTGTCCACACAGGCTTACTTTCTCCATCCCTGTCTGTTTATCTTCCCGTCACCTAGGCAACAGCTCTACTTGTTTATCCAGCCCTGGGCACTCATCCAACCTTGTCTGTGATGTCCACACAGGCTCATCCAACCTTGTCTGTGCTGTCCACACATGCTCATCCAACCTTGTCTGTGCTGTCCACACCGGCTTACTTTCTCCATCCCTGTCTGTTTATCTTCCCGTCACCTGGGCACTCATCCAACCTTGTCTATGCTGTCCACACAGCCTCATCCAACCCTGTCTATGCTGTACACACAGGCTTACTTTCTCCAGCCCTGTCTGTTTATCTTCCCTTCACCTAGGCAACGGCTCTATTTGTTTATCCAGCTCTGGGCACTCGTCCAACTGTTTCTGTGCTGTCCACACAGGCTTACTTTCTCCATCCCTGTCTGTTTATCTTTCCATCACCTGGGCACTCATCCAACCTTGTCTGTGATGTCCACACAGGCTCATCCAACCTTGTCTGTGCTGTCCACACATGCTCATCCAACCTTGTCTGTGCTGTCCACACAAGCTTACTTTCTCCATCCCTGTCTGTTTATCTTCCCGTCACCTGGGCACTCATCCAACCTTGTCTATGCTGTCCACACAGCCTCATCCAACCCTGTCTATGCTGTACACACAGGCTTACTTTCTCCAGCCCTGTCTGTTTATCTTCCCTTCACCTAGGCAACGGCTCTATTTGTTTATCCAGCTCTGGGCACTCGTCCAACTGTTTCTGTGCTGTCCAACTCTCTGTGTTTACCCAACCGAGCATTACAGGGAGGCAGTTAAATAGCAAGGTCTGTTCTTAGGATCTGTTAACAGTTTGCCTCTCTCAGCACTGGGGAAGAAATATCAAGTGTGCATTCGAAATGACTGGGATGGAAGTGACCTATGGAAACTGGCCTCTATTGGACAGATCATGGCTTTCATTTGTAGAGTCACTGGGTGACCACTGGTGGGGTTCCGTATCTGAGGAACAAATGATATCTTTCCTCAATAGACCCGAGGTGAAGGTGGGAGCTTTTGCCATAGCGGACTACCGTGGAGCGGAGCCCGGAGGAGTGTGTTCATGTATGATGAAGACAGGGGATTGTGACATTATCTCATTCGCCATATATGTCACTGGAGGCCGTTACAAATGCACCGACTTCCTAGAGTGGGAATACAGTCAACCAGCAAAAATTATAGAAGACATGATTGCAAATTACCCAGGAGGGTACCTGATGGCTAGACCTAGAGCCATACCTGGTGGTCAAAGCAAGGGGACTTGCATACGTGTAGTGGAAGAGATGCATACTATGATACAGTTACTAAAGAGTGCATGGTGGGGACTGTCTCTTGGGCAGTCGCCAAATGGTAGGTCCCCAGGGTCAAGTGAGCACACTGCCTTGTTAAACAGTCTAAAGAGTATGCAAAGTGAAAACTTCAACCCTGCTGCTGCAGTATGTTACATGGATGAACATCGCTCTGGATACCTCTTTGACATTGTAACAGGGAAAGGAAAGGTATACAAAATCATGTTCCATGGGTCTGGCTTTCGATGTGGGACCAATCTACACTTCTACACCATAGGAGAGTTGATTGACTACATGAGAGGGGCTAGGAATGTAACTTTTGTGCCACGACCTTCCCCCTAATGTGAGGGGAGACAATGACAAGGATGGAGTAGGATCGAAGGACACAAGAGGGTTCGATATTCTCAGCACAAGGCTATGGATATGAATAGTGAACTCTTTTCATAACATACTCTGTAAGATATTATACAATGTTACAGCTAGAGTGTACTTTTTCTTGAAATGAATAAACCAAATCAATGGTGTCTTTTGCCTTTATTCAATATATTTGTGAAACATTACTGTATAACATAGTCCTCCTGCACATATCACGCAATTGTTGTTAACCCATACATGTTGCCCCATAGTAAAAGTTATACCAATCCCTTAAAGACATATGGTTATTCAACATAAACTTCAACTGGGTTCTCCTGATCAACACCTCGGTGCTTAACTGTGTGACAGTAGAAAGACTGTCAATGTCTTCTTCCTCACATCCCTCTGCAAGCCTCAGCCCATGGATGAGTTTGGTGTATATGTCCCAGAGTGTTGTTCCATAGAGTATGGTGATTGAGAGATGCCCAGTGATTTCACCTATGTTTTCAGAGGGGCTCTGGATCAAGACTTTGATGTGAGGCCTATTTTCGTCTACAATGGCAATGTTGTCCGCGTACTCGCTCATGGTCTGGTACAGTGCGGAGACGTATTTCATCACAGCATATGGGATGACAATACCCCCACCATACATGTGTCTAGGAGGGAAAGATGTACAGTCGAGGTCTTGGAAGGCTCGCGGGGTTGCCATTGCCATCTCCTGAGTGACTCTGTGGAGAATTCCAAGGTCGTCGAGGGAGACAGATCGCCAAAGAGCTAGGACATTTCTGAGAGCATCATAGTCCTTGTCAGTGCCGAGTTGATGGGAAGGTACGCACACGTAGCTGTCTGCACACTGGGGGAAAGAAAAGGATGCTATTCCACTGGGTCCCCTGGTAATGCTGACAAAGCCTTTCGCCGAACACAGGCCGCATATGAATTGAAACTCCCCTCGGGGAGAAGCGACCAGAACGTCTAAAGCTCCTTTCGCTCTGTCCGAGGCCCAGAGACTGTTTGACATCATGAAGGCTAAGACATTGATGAGAGCCTGCCTGTTGTCGTCATCATAGACAGATAGGGTTCGATTGAAAGGCACTGTGTCCGTGCCAGCTATCTTGATACAGGAGCCACCGTTAATGTCAACGTTCCACTGGGATGAAAGTTTAGATGGATCATTAGTCAGGATCCTTGTCTTGTTGTCATTGAGGACAGTGAACTTGACTGGTATTTTGTCCAAGGTGCCTTGCTTGTATGCGGTAACTGTCATGTTGTCAATGATGAACAGAGTGCTGCAGTCTCCAAAGGGTATGAGCCCTTGCAAGTCAATCTTGAACATGGTAGGCTGATGTGCTTCACTGACCTTGTTCATTGTATGGGTGAACACATACTCCTTCTGACTGAAAGACATCTTTACCCGTGCTTGGGATGCTAAAGGTATACTATCACCGGTCTGTACTCAATGCATGTATACGAAATGGTATATACAGTGCTTTTCGTCTCGATCACGAGAGCCACCGTCTTTCATTGACACACCGTCCTATCCTTCTCTTCTTGTCTTCACCGTAGACACGCTGGATAAGCCTGTGACCGGGGATATTGTTGGTGAACAGGTCCTTGTAGAAGTTTTTACAACCGGTGCAATGATACGTAACCACCCTGCAGTCAGAGGGAGGACGTCTCCTCTTTCCGAGCGTGGCCCGGACAGGGGTGATCCATTTTTTCTCCTTAAAGGTCTCGATCCAGGTTCTCATGACTTTTGCGTCGGCGCAACAGTACGGCATGATGCAAAGAACAGATTCTGGGTACATAACGGGCCCAGAGCTGAACGCGTCAGGGGTCTGTATCTGCAACATGAGTACAGTCTGATACAGAAGGCCTGCCAGGTCAACTAGAGTCCTCTCGCACAGCTCGCTTCTCACTATGGAAAGCCTACCAGTAGTAGAGTAGGTGATCCCAGCGTCTTGCAACATGACAATCGGCAACGAAAGCAAGATGGAGGCGTCAGAGCAAGAGTCGTTGTCGACAAGGGACAGTATGCCTTCCGATATGGCTTCCGTGAGCCTTTTCCCGAGCGAGGCGCTTAGGTTCCTGTAGACATCACGGGGCTGTAGGGACATGTCCTTGGTGATCACATTGCTGCAGACCTCGAGTTTCTCACCGGGCAGACGCGCCACAGTTTCCCTGTTGATCCTTAGGTGCTCCAACTCACTACTACCGCAGACGGGTATCATGTGTTCAGGGCAGTTGTTCATTACCGCGTTGAAAGCCGTGGTTGCCCTCTTCAACCTCTGTCTGACTGAGGAGATTGAGGTGAGCAAGTGCTCTTTGCAATCATCCAGGCTGTGGGAGCCAAGGGCAGAACTGTACATGTAGCGGGGTAAGCAGTAGTCTATAATGCAGTGAGCTAAAAGCTTTCCAGAGCGGTTCACCAAGGTAGAGTCAGCATAGTGAGCTATCAGCACCCTGGAGTTGGCGAAACATTTGTTGAAAGGCTGGTAGGGGTGTGAAATGATCTCTGTGTAAGACGAGGAATCGATTGGCGTTAGGGTTCTGGGGGCCGGGGTGTGATGCTCCTCCGTGTTGTCATCTCTAACGGGTTTGGACCCGTGTTCATTATCACCGTCAGACACCACGCTTGTGTCGGAACGCTTGGCCTCGCATATGAGCGATCCACCGAACATGGCCGTGATACACCCTGTGTTAGCCTGGAGGTTCAAGGGGTATCTGTAGAAGGCTGCTTCGCAAGGGTTACACTTGTGATACTCGGGGCATTCGACTGGCTTGACAGAGAGTCCTGTAATGTGCTGTAGCCACGTCTTCACAGTTTCTAGGTAGGTCGTTTTAACACTGGAGTTGGCTACCTGCAAGCGATCCAGTGTTTGTTGACTAAAGTGCTTGTTCTTTGATGATTTGATGAGACTGCTCCAAGGAAAGAACCCTGCTGCCATCTTGGACGCGATGAGTTGCGATGCTTTGCACGCTAACAGGTCTCTGAGGATGGCTTCCTTGCGCGAGAACATGTGGTTCATGCAGTATTTCCAGTCCTTGTACAGCGTTCTCACTGTGATGGTGTCGCTCGACGCAGACTCGTAGCCCTGTACGGGAACCAGTGTCGTAGAGACCGCAGAGAACCCAGAGTCCAGCTTCAACGTTATAACATCGTCCACTCGGTAAGAGGTGAGGAAGGAGCTAGCTCGATGTAAGTCTAACCACTGCCCGTGATCGTCCAGGATCGGTTCCCTCTCCAGGTATAAGATTACATCTCCAGCCTTGAGCTGGTGCCAGGGAGAGGTTGAAAAGCAGGACAACACGTCAGTCTCCAGTTTGACACAGTCTCCCCTCATGACGCAGGATATGAAGGTGTCCGTCACGGCAGAATCACAAGGGGAGCGCATACTTTTGAAGGCCGACAGCCCCCTGACCTTTACGGAGATCGAAGACAGATCACCCTTGTCGTCTAGGTTGTGACTGAGAGCCACGTAGGTCTTCTTAGCTACGTGACAGTAGACCGAGCAACTGTTTTCATACTCCAGCTTGACTCTCCTGTCTTTAACGAAGGGCCCTGTGACATCCGCAACTTCTTCGGACCCAGGGACTCTTGCCACAAAGACGGGATATCCTTCCTTGGTGAATGTTCCTTTCGGGTCTCTGGCTACATTTCGGTGTGTGTTACCTCTGCCTATCACGTACATCCTCTCGAGAGTGTCCTCAACCAAGGCAGTGTGCACGTAGTCCAGAAAGGCAGGCACCTGGGAGCCAGCCCTCTTAAACATGTCACCCACAGCTTTCCGGCCATCACAGGCAAAGCTCTCGAGGAGTTTGATGTCAGTGTCCCCGGACCGGGGCGTATCTGTTCTGTGCACGACTACATCAGACACGTCCCTTTCGGGGATGTCCCGGGGACCGTATCCGACTGAGACCATGACACTGTCAGTGTCTCCGTAGACAACAGGGCAGCTGTGCTGGTAGAACGTAGACACACAGTTGTTTACAACGGCAATCTGTTGCCTGCCGTGGCCAGATATGAGAGGCCCGCAGGGACGAGGAGCCGTTCCGTAGAAGGAGTTGGCTAGGACTTTACACTCTCCCTCCTGTAGCTTGTAGTAGACCCGCTCGGCCTCGCTGATGTCAGGGTTCTTGAGTTTCCTCTTGAACTCAGCTCGCTGGTTGAGATAGTACTCTACCGAGGAAGAGAATATGCCCGGGGCACGGATGAAGCAGCCTTGGGTCTGGTCGTACTTGAGAATGAGCGATGCGTACTGAAACCCCTCAGCCTCCCAGTTGTAACACACCCAACCCGATAGATCGTGGGGAAAGTCAACGGGAGGCCAGGGGATGGTGGTCTCAGGTGAGATGTTGAGAGCGCACATGATCGAGGGGTACATACTGGAGAAGTCAAAGGACAGCTCCAGACCCATGCCGGGCCCCGAGTAGTGTAGGCCAGTGAGTGGGTCACACACAGATCCTCCCTTCCACATGTCACTGTCACCATTGTCTGAGGCGAGATTAGGATCCCATCGCAGTCGGCTGTTCAGTTCCATGCCCAGGGGTCCCGCTTTCACTCTGAGGGTATCGAGTGTAAACTTGAGCTGGGGGATCTGAACCGAGTGAATGCTCTGCACAAAGCCGCAAAAGTTATCCCCTCTCCCGTGTACCACCACGTCTATATTGAGAGTGGCCCTACATCGATGAAACAGAGTTGATACTGGGTTGAGAACTTTAGCCAGCCTGGCGCACAGCTGTGAGTCGACCAAGTTGTAGACGAGCACGGCAAATAGACTCCTACCTCCGAGTCTGATCATCTCGTCCATGCTAGAGTAACCCACGTCCGCTAGCTTGCAAAGCTTTCTGGTGTCCTTTGGAACCTTTCTGTGTAGCTTCCTGACCTTGGAGATGACAAAGGGTGCCACGTCGTTCAACTTCATGCTGGTACACGCAAACTTTATATCTCTGGTCCCCGCCATCCTGTACAGATCTATGATGTTCATACCGCAGCTGTTCATCTTGAAGTGGCCCAGCTTGGCCTTGTCTTTGTTGAACGTTTGGATGTGCACAGATATCAGTTGGAGCTTGTACTCGGTCAAGGTTCCGTTGAGCAACACAGAGCCTACGCTCTTCAGCATCTCCTTGTACATATCAAGGTAACGTACGTTTTCAAACTGGAAGAACGGTACCATGTCATGGGCCAGGGCCTTGGTGACAAAGAGGCCGTACCAGGCTCGCAATAGCGAGGCTCCTCGTTCCTGGGTAACGGCGTCTCGGAACTTGGTGTAATTCGATTGAGTGTAAAAATGCACACGCTGCTCGATCACTCTCACATCGAATTCGGCGTTGAACACGTACAGCAGTTCTATGCCGTACTTGTACAGCAGTTGGATCATCTTCTCCAGGACTGCGAGTTCTCCGGAGCACGGGTAAAACATAATCCTTCTGACATCGTCTATACCGGCACCCCTGGCTAGTTCGTGGTCAGCCTCTGGTTGGTGGTTGTGTGTTACCTTACATTTGTTATAGACAACTATCAGCTTCTTCCTGTGGTGGTCAGGTGAAGTCTTGGGTATGTGGGAGTTGAGGATCACGAGAGAGATGCAGGTTATCTCGTGCTGCTGACCTGGCATGTCAGGAGATAGAGTAGGGATAGAGACGTGCTTACTATGTTTTGGCAATTGTGACCTGCCAGTGTCTAGCATGTGAACCAGCTTAGTCCTGTACTCTGTCATGCCCTCGACCGTACGCTCAGTGCAGTAGGGGAACCTGTAGGCGAATGAGTCGCATCTTAGGGACATGTCTCGGTATGATTTGTCAAACACGGTCTCAATGTCCAGACACGCTGCCTTGTAGAAATAGGCCACGTGTTTACTGTCAAAGAGCTTAGTCTCAGCCTCAGACAGGTCGTGATCATAGATGAGTTCGGATACTGAGAGCACCTGGTTCAGCTTGTTTGCAGACATGAAATAGACCCTACCGAACATGACATTGGAGCACAAGGCAGGCGTGTTACCGTCTCGAGCAATGTAGTAGCCCTTGTCGGGGCAAAAGTCTCCGAAAGTGAGTGCTCCCCTTACAGATTCTACATACCTTTTGGCCAAGGATATACATTTAAGCGGGAAAACGAGAGCATTTACTTTCCGCTTAATGTCATCATGGAGAACGTGGACGTTCACTGGCTCAGCAGCAAAGTGTTTAGACCAATTTCTACCAACCAGCTCCCAGGTCTCTTCCTCGCCATCCTGATCGCGACCCAAGTCTAGGTCATAACCCACAACAGGAGCTATACCAGTAACTTTGAAGTGTACCGTAGTGTAGATTTTGATATCTCGAGCCTGCACCACCAACCCTCTGCATAACAGCGCCTCCTCCTGTCTGTTAAAGAGGACAGACTTGATCATCACCCCTACCAGATTAGGTTCAAGGTCAGGGTTTACAACTCTACGCTCGGGGTAGATGTCAGGAAAGTAATCCACGAAAGGCACGGCTTTGTTCATGATTGTTACTCAAGAGACCTAGGGGACTTTATTTTACAGAGTGTAGTCACATATTTTCGTAGAACTACTGTTCAGTGACAACCTGAAACCCTTTGTATGGTATCAAGCATCCAACTGATGCTAAGATATCAAATGTTGAACTAAGGAGCATATGGAGAGCAAAGGATGAAAGATCTTAATCGAAACCAAGTACAGACCTACACAACCAGGCCTGAATTATCCGTTCAGGGCTGAATTACCCATTTGTGACCAAGTCTGAGGTACCCGACCACGGCTGGCTCATCACAACAGAGCTGAGTTATCCATTTGCGACCAAGTCTGAGGTACCTGACCACGGCTGGCTCATCACAACAGAGCTGAGTTATCCATTTGCGACCAAGTCTGAGGTGCCCGACCACGGCTGGCTCATCCGAGCAGAGCTGAGTTATCCATTTTTGACCAAGTCTGAGGTGCCCGACCACGGCTGGCTCATCCGAGTAGAGCTGAGTTATCCATTTGAGACTAAGTCTGAGGTGCCCGACCACGGCTGGCTCATCCGAGCAGAGCTGAGTTATCCATTTGTGACCAAGTCTGAGGTGCCCGACCACGGCTGGCTCATCCGAGTAGAGCTGAGTTATCCATTTGAGACTAAGTCTGAGGTGCCCGACCACGGCTGGCTCATCCGAGCAGAGCTGAATTATCCATTTGTGACTAAGTCTGAGGTGCCCGACCACGGCTGGCTCATCCGAGCAGAGCTGAATTATCTGTCTCCAGTCACATGCTCATCTATCCGAACACGGCTGACTTATCCAAATACGAGACACTGACTTCTCTGTTCAGAGCTGAAGTGTCCGATCCAGTCACGTGCTCATGTATCCGAACACGGCTGACTTATCCAAATACGAGACACTGACTTCTCTGTTCAGAGCTGAAGTGTCCGGTTCAGTCACGAGCTCATCTATCCAAACACGGCTGACTTATCTAACTCAGACAAACTGACTTCACTGTTCAGAGCTGAAGTACCCTGTCAAGGACATGAGGTTTAGTGTAACATGTATGCCAAGGAGTTAGGAAGTAGGCTCTAGGGCTCTCAATTGTGTTAGACCAGAGAAGACAACACTATCAAAGCATGG